>NC_069503.1:743163980-743467263 GCF_027579735.1 Bombina bombina | reverse complement strand
TTACTTAGCGAGCCGTTAGCATGCAAGCTGAAAAAAAGAAAGGCCAGATTACGAGTTTTGCTTTATGAGGGGTGCGGTGCTAACTTGCACGTTATTGTCACCGCTCACTTACCTACAGCGCTGGTATTACAGGTTTTTACAAACCCGGTGTTAAAAGGCAAGAAGTGAGCACAGAGCAAAATTGTGCTCCATACCGCACTCCAATACCAGCGCTGCTTAAGTCAGCGGTGATCTGGTTGTACGTGCTCGTGCACGATTTCCCCATAGACATCAATGGGGAGAGCCGGCTGAAAAAAAAGCCTAACACCTGCAAAAAAGCAGCGTAAAGCTCCGTAACGCAGCCCCATTGATTCCTATATTGAAAATAAATTTATGTTTACACCTAACACCCTAACATGAACCCCGAGTCTAAACACCCCTAATCTTACACTTATTAACCCCTAATCTGACACCCCCGACATCGCCGAAACCTACATTATACTTATTAACTCCTAATCTGCCGCTCCGGACATCGCCGACACCTACATTATACTTATTACCCCTAATCTGCCGCCTCCAACGTCGTTGCCACTATATTAAAGTTATTAACGCCTAAACCTAAGTCTAACCCTAACCCTAACACCCCCTAACTTAAATAGAATTATAATAAATCTAAATAAAACCTACAATTAATAACTAAATAATTCATATTTAAAACAAAATACTTACTTGTAAAATAAACCCTAAGCTAGCTACAATATAACTAATAGTTACATTGTATCTAGCGTAGGGTTTATTTTTATTTTACAGGCAAGTCTGTATTTATTTTAACTAGGTAGAATAGTTATTAAATAGTTATTAACTATTTAATAACTACCTAGCTAAAATAAATACAAATTTACCTGTAAATTTACCTGTAAAATGAAACCTAACCTAACACTACACTACAATTAAATAAATTACCTAAATTAAATACAATTAAATAAATTAAATACAAATACATAAATTACAAAAAAACAAACACTAAATTACACAAAATAAAAAACAAATTACAAGATATTTAAACTAATTACACCTAATCTAATAGCCCTATCAAAATAAAAAAAGCCCCCCCAAAATAAAAAAAACCCTAGCCTAAACTAAACTACCAATAGCCCTTAAAAGGGCCTTTTGCGGGGCATTGCCCCAAATAAATCAGCTCTTTTACCTGTAAAAAAATACAAACAACCCCCCAACAGCAAAACCCACCACCCACACAACCAACCCCCCAAATAAAACCCTAATTAAAAAAACCTAAGCTCCCCATTGCCCTGAAAAGGGCATTTGTATGGGCATTGCCCTTAAAAGGGCATTTAGCTCTATTGCGGCCCAAACGCTAACCTAAAAATAAAACCCACCCAATAAACCTGCTTTCTTGAAGAAGAACACTCCCCATTCCTGATTCCCTTCACTAAAAGTAAATATGTCATCAAAAGAAGCATTTATATTCAGTCACATTGACTGTATCATTTATAACCAAACACTTCTTCCAGATGTTAACACTGCTCAGTTTTCAATTGCCAGTACCTAAAGTTTGCCTAGTTCTCATTGCTGTTGTAAACTGTGTAAACATTATCTCCATTAAAGTCTAGTTAGAAGTGAAATCATCTCTAAACTAAAATAATTGTATATACGACACTCTTATAGTCTCTCTCTGTTGGTTTCTCCTCTGGTCTCTCCTTCTTAAGCTTAACAGTTATTCTGTATGATAAGCAATGAGAAAAAAATCACCTTAAGCTAAATGTGATTTTCAACATTGTCAAAGAAGACAAATTATATGAACATTAACTGGATCACAATTAAGTTATAAAGATATTTTATATACCTATCATTCGGAGGGATAACTTATGCATAGGATGTGGGCTTTTATGTGTAAAATTGATAGTTGTTCTGTATGTATATGTAGTTCCCACAAATATGTGTACCCTTTCTTTTATACACTGTGAATCCTTATGATGAATGAAGGCTACTCTTTCATGTCAGCTACCACAATACAATTTAATGAATTTTTAATATACATAATGTTATCATGCTGTTTGCAAGAAACAGTTTATTCATGTTTCTTCAGAATTATATCAAAAATCAAATGCTATACCGTACAATAGCGACACATCATGTGCTTCAAAGGAACAAAATATATAAGAAAAAGCACAATTTGTATTTTATACCCAATCTATAGTTCAACCTCTTCTATTTTTTCTAGATAGTAAATAAATCGAAGTAAGGGATTCATGTTTTATTATGGTAAAAATACAAGTTAAAGCATTAAGAGAAATAAACATTCCAAATGTTGAGGTGATTGCTACTATAGATAAATATTTACCTCTAGTCTGTAGACTCACCATTTGCTCTTTAGAACAAATGATCATATCTTATTCTGTTTAATAAAACCAGCACACAGTAATACAAAATTGTGTTAAAATTGTTGAATACTTTCCATTCAATAGTATTGAAAGTTTTTACATGAAAATATACAAATACCATATTTTATAGGCATTTCATTAAATTCCTATGCCCTTTACAGAATGATGGCTTGGGGATAACCATTGAGCATACAGTATGTGACAAATATGCTATCTTTCAGAATATTGAAATATTTTTATATAGTTGCACATAAATTCGTCATCTTTTATACCTGCAAAGGTTATACTGAATTAATCAACATAAATAACAGAGTGCTGTAAACTGCTTCTACAAATATCAATAAAAAAAGCAAATAAACAAAAAACAAATTAAAATTGTAGTTTTTGTAGATCCTGCACTTTCTATCTTTTGTCATTAAAACAGTCACTGAAATCATAATATTTAATAAATTGTCTCTTTTCAATGTGTTTACACTTAAACAGACATTCAAGTGAAAAGATGAAATGCTCTGTTTTTGTTTTGCAAATTCCCTTCTTTTACTGTGTCCTTAAAGGGACAGTCTACACCAGAATTTTTATTGTTTGAAAAGATTGATAATTCCTTTATTTCCCATTCCCCAGTTTTGCATAACCATCACAGTTCTATTAATACACTTTTTACCTCTGTGATTATCTTGTATCTAAGCCTCTGCAAACTGCCCCCTTATTTCAGTTCTTTTTTGTTATTGATATGACATACATGAACTAACACCCTCTAGTGGTGAAAAACTGGCAAAATGCATTCAGATTAGAGGCAGCCTTCAAGGTCTACGAATTTAGCATATGAACCTTCTTGGTTTAGCTTTCAACTAAGAATACCAAGAGAAAAAAGCAAAATTGGTGATAAAACTTAAAGGGAAATTAAAACGTAAAGGGAAACAGTCTGTTTCATTGTTGTAAATGGCTTATGCTTAGTGTAAATCATTGCAATATGTATTATTCATCATGTTGCCTTTTATTCAATTTTTTAAACTTCATTTGATCAGTGTCCCTTAATGCCTGTCACAGCCCTACAAGGAGGCTGAAGTCTCTACAGGAAGGCATTTATAGCTTTATGTCATAACATTTCTAGAGTTACATGAGCTAATTTAGTATTATGTGAATACTAGATAAACAAAAAGTCATTTTTGCCCATCCTCAGAAGAGGCAAAATGTAACTTAAGTTGGCAACATGTCAACTCACAGTGTGCAATGGCTACACTGAGAATTTCTAAGTGCTCATGTTGCAAGAAAATATGTGTTATTTGCTGTTTTTACACAACCTGCTTCTTTTTATGTTTACTTTGTTTGCACTAAGGGCGAGATTACATATACGGCGCAAGCTTCAGCGCAAATGCTAAAACCCACGCCATCTGTAATTTCACCTCGCACATCGGGGTATTACATAAACCCCGCTGGCAGTTCATAAAGTGTCGTGAGTCGGATAAACTAGCGATGTCCAGAAATGAGCGTAAATACAAATTTCTGGAGTCGCCAGTGACGTACGGCACTTTAGAAACTGCCGGCGCCTAAGAAAATAAAAAAATATGTCAAATCTCCTGTAAAAGTCTAAACCACCTCCCAAAAATAAACCCGACACGTAAAATCCCTATATCCGCCATCAAACCCACATCGGAACTAATAATAAAAGTATTAACCCCTAAACCGACAACGCAATAAGCCTAATTAAACTATTAACCCCTAATCCGCAATGCACCCACATCGTGATCTACCTAATAAAGTATATTAACCCCTAATCTGCCGTTAACCAACATCGCAAAAAAACTAATAAAACTAGTAACCCCTAATCCGCAATGCACACACATCGCGATCAACCTAATAATGTATATATATATATATATATTTTTAAATAGGTATTTTTATTTCTTTTTGAGAATAAATAACAACAGCACACAGGCCTCCTTCTCAGATAGAAATAATGATTTGTTCCAGCCACCAATAGTTAAAAGACCTTTATTTCTTCATTAGTGGGGTCTTTAGACAAACATACAACGTTTCAGACCTGCTATAGGTCCTTAGTCATGTACGAAACGTTGTATGTTTGTCTAAAGACCCCACTAATGAAGAAATAAAGGTCTTTTAACTATTGGTGGCTGGAACAAATCATTATTTCTACTTGGAGTATTTGCAGGATAAGGCAGATCCTGGGTTCCGTGCCCCACAAGCCACATATCTGTTGGTGCTGTTTTCCACACTTTGCTCCTTCTCAGATAGTCACATATTAAAGGATTGGACACTATAGTCCAAAACAATTATGAACAGTACAATGTTATTCAAACAATTCACCATATGTACACTGAGCAACATAATACAAATCTGTGCTCAATACAGTACCGTAAGTCGAGTAAGAGTAGTAAGGGGGGGAGCATAGAGAGAGGAGTGGGAGAAGTGAAAGTGGGGGGGACAGATCCCCACTGTCACCTCGAGGAGGCCGGTCTGGCGGTAGCAAGAGTCAGACAACATGTCAGTAAGTATGGGGGTGGTCTTGTGTTGTGGCAGGTGGGAGCCAGGAGGTCACATGACATGCTTTCCAATCAGCCCATGCCATTTTGAATAAGTCAGATTTATTCAGATCATAATATATGACTTTTTCCATAGTACAGAGAAAGGCCATTGTGCTCTCAATATCCAACCATTTTGGGGGCAACTCCTTTTTCCATGCTCTAGCTATGTTTGTTTTGATGGAGGAGAGTAGGTATATGCTCAATAAACTTTGATGTGTGGTCAAGGTATGTAAGCCCACATAAAGGAGGGCAGAGGCTGGGTTGCGAGGGATCCTGATTCCCACAAGTCGGCTAGGGTGCAAAAACCTCTACTCCAAAGAGGTGTAATTTTTGGGCATTCCCACCAAATATGTAGCATATTGCCAGGAAGACCGCAACCTCTCCAACAAAGGAGGGAAGTGCCAGGGAACATTTTGGATAGTCGCATGGGAACCAGGTACCAGTGAGTGATGACTTTATAATAAGTCTCAAACATTGTTATGCAGTGTAATGATTTTTTAGTCAATAAGATGGTTCATTGCCAGGTGTCAACTGAGATGTGAATATGCAAGAGTGTGTCTTACCTAAGCAAGTGCAGAGACGGCTCGGGAGGAAGAGTGCCCTCCAGTAAATTGTAATTCATTGTCAGTGGTTTGACAAGTCTGTGACCCCTGCGCCAGATGGACTCCCATGGAGTAAGGCTAATGGTGTATATTAACCTAATGTCAGTGATAGGTTTGACCAAGGAAGAAAAGTTTTTAATAAACTTCCTATAGTAATTAGCAAAGCCCAAGAATCGTTGAATAGATCGAAGACCAACTGGGCGAGGCCACTGCAGGACTGCAGACAACTTGTCAGGATGCATGAAGAACCCTGCAAAAGAGATTACATAACCTAGAAAGGTTACTTGAGTCTGATGGAACTCACATTTCTCGAGTTTACAAAACAGGCTGTTCTTACGTAGTCTCTGAAGTACCTGTGTAACATCAGAATGATGAGCCTCAAGAGTGGGTGAGTGTATGAGAATATCATCTAAGTTCACAACACACTGTTGCAACATATCTCGTAGAACATCATTAATAAATTCTTGGAAAATCACTGGAGCATTACATAGGCCAAAGGGCATTACAAGATACTCATAATGCCCACTGGTGTTAAATGCTGTTTTCTATTCGTGGCCCTCCTTAATCCTAACAAGATTGTATGCTCCTCTCAAATCAAGTTTAGAAAAGACCGTAGCTCCCTTAAGGTGGTCCGCGGTCGCCAGTCCTGCTCGCGCTCATCTCATCTTCGCTCCACGCCTGCTTGGTCCTGGATGAAGAAGGAAGAAGTCCCCGCTTGGAAGAAGATGTCGGCCACTTGGAAGAAGACTTCACCGCCTGGAACAGGACCTTCTCCGTCGGACTTCAAGAACGGTGAGTACCTATTTGGGGGGTTAGACTTAGGCTTTTTTTATATTTGGGGGTTTGTTTTTTTAGATTAGGGATTTCTGGGCACTCTTAAAAGAGATGAATGCCCTTTTAAGGGCAATGCCCATACAAATGGCCCTTTAGGGGCAATGGGTAGTTTAGGATTTTTTAGTGTTAGTTTTTATTTTGGGGGGTTTGGTGGGTGGGGTTTTACTGTTAGAGGGGGAACTTACGGCTAGATTTAGAGTTTTGTCGGTAACGACCCGCGTAGCTAACGCTGGCTTTTTTCTGGCCGCACCTTTAAAATAACTCTGGTATTGAGAGTCCACAGAATGGCTGCGTTAGGCTCCAAAAAAGGAGCGTAGAGCATATTTAACGCCACTGCAACTCTCGATAACAGAGTTGCTTACGGACGCAGCCAGCCTCAAAAACGTGCTCGTGCATGATTCCCCCATAGGAAACAATGGGGCTGTTTGAGCTGAAAAAAACCTAACACCTGCAAAAAAGCCACGTTCAGCTCCTAACGCAGCCCCATTGTTTCCTATGGGGAAACACTTCCTACGTCTGCACTTAACACTCTAACATGTACCCCGAGTCTAAACACCCCTAACCTTACACTTATTAACCCCTATTCTGCCGCCCCCGCTATCGCTGACCCCTGTATATTATTTTTAACCCCTAATCTGCCGCTCCGTAAACCGCCGCTACTTACATTATCCCTATGTACCCCTAATCTGCTGCCCCTAACACCGCCGACCCCTATATTATATTTAATAACCCCTAATCTGCCCCCCACAACGTCGCCTCCACCTGCCTACACTTATTAACCCCTAATCTGCCGACCTCACCACACCGCTATTATTATAAAGTTATTAACCCCTAATCCGCCTCACTAACCCTATAATAAATAGTATTAACCCCTAATCTGCCCTCCCTAACATCGCCGACACCTAACTTCAATTATTAACCTCTAATCTGCCGACTGGAGCTCACCGCTATTCTAATAAATGTATTAACCCCTAAAGCTAAGTCTAACCCTAACACTAACACCCCCCTAAGTTTAATATAATTTTAATCTAACGAAATTAATTAACTCTTATTAAATAAATGATTCCTATTTAAAGCTAAATACTTACCTATAAAATAAATCCTAATATAGCTACAATATAAATTATAATTATATTATAGCTATTTTAGGATTTATATTTATTTTACAGGTAACTTTGTATTTATTTTAACCAGGTACAATAGCTATTTAATAGTTAAGAACTATTTAATAGCTAAAATAGTTAAAATAATTACAAATTTACCTGTAAAATAAATCCTAACCTGAGTTACAATTAAACCTAACACTACACTATCAATAAATAAATTAAATACAATTCCTACAAATAACTACAATGAAATAAACTAACTAAAGTACAAAAAATAAAAAAGAACTAAGTTACAAAAAATAAAAAAATATTTACAAACATAAGAAAAATATTACAACAATTTTAAACTAATTACACCTACTCTAAGCCCCCTAATAAAATAACAAAGCCCCCCAAAATAAAAAAATGCCCTACCCTATTCTAAATTACTAAAGTTCAAAGCTCTTTTACCTTACCAGCCCTGAACAGGGCCCTTTGCGGGGCATGCCCCAAGAAGTTCAGCTCTTTTGCCTGTAAAAAAAAACATACAATACCCCCCCAACATTACAACCCACCACCCACATACCCCTAATCTAACCCAAACCCCCCTTAAATAAACCTAACACTAAGCCCCTGAAGATCTTCCTACCTTATCTTCACCATACCAGATTCACCGATCAATCCAGAAGAGCTCCTCCGATGTCCTGATCCAAGCCCAAGCGGGGGGCTGAAGAGGTCCATGATCCGGCTGAAGTCTTCATCCAAGCGGGAGCTGAAGAGGTCCATGATCCGGATGAAGTCTTCTATCAACGGCATCTTCAATCTTCTTTCTTCGGGAGCCATCATCTTCCATCCGACACGGAACATCCTCTTCTCCCGACGCCTACTAGCCGAATGACGGTTCCTTTAAATGACGTCATCCAAGATGGCATCCTTCGAATTCCGATTGGCTGATAGGATTCTATCAGCCAATCGGAATTAAGGTAGGAATATTCTGATTGGCTGATGGAATCAGCCAATCAGAATCAAGTTCAATCCGATTGGCTGATTCAATCAGCCAATCAGATTGAGCTCGCATTCTATTGGCTGTTACGATCAGCCAATAGAATGCGAGCTCAATCTGATTGGCTGATCGGATCAGCCAATCGGATTAAACTTGATTCTGATTGGCTGATTCCATCAGCCAATCAGAATATTCCTACCTTAATTCCGATTGGCTGATAGAATCCTATCAGCCAATCGGAATTTGAGGGACGCCATCTTGGATGACGTCATTTAAAGGAACCGTCATTCGGCTAGTAGGCGTCAAGAGAAGAGGATGTTCCGCGTCGGATGGAAGATGATGGCTCCCGAAGAAAGAAGATTGAAGATGCCGTTGATAGAAGACTTCATCCGGATCATGGACCTCTTCAGCTCCCGCTTGGATGAAGACTTCAGCCGGATCATGGACCTCTTCAGCTCCCACTTGGATGATGACTTCAGCCGGATCATGGACCTCTTCAGCCCCCCGCTTGGGCTTGGATCAGGACATCGGAGGAGCTCTTCTGGATCGATCGGTGAACCTGGTATGGTGAAGATAAGGTAGGAAGATCTTCAGGGGCTTAGTGTTAGGTTTATTTAAGGGGGTTTGGGTTAGATTAGGGGTATGTGGGTGGTGGGTTGTAATGTTGGGGGGGGTATGTATGTTTTTTTTTACAGGCAAAAGAGCTGAACTTCTTGGGGCATGCCCCGCAAAGGGCCCTGTTCAGGGCTGGTAAGGTAAAAGAGCTTTGAACTTTAGTAATTTAGAATAGGGTAGGGCATTTTTTTATTTTGGGGGGCTTTGTTATTTTATTAGGGGGCTTAGAGTAGGTGTAATTAGTTTAAAATTGTTGTAATATTTTTCTTATGTTTGTAAATATTTTTTTATTTTTTGTAACTTAGTTCTTTTTTATTTTTTGTACTTTAGTTAGTTTATTTCATTGTAGTTATTTGTAGGAATTGTATTTAATTTATTTATTGATAGTGTAGTGTTAGGTTTAATTGTAGGTAATTGTAGATATTTTATTTAATTAATTTATTGATAGTGTAGTGTTAGGTTTAATTGTAGGTAATTATAGGTATTTTATTTAATTTATTGATAGTGTAGTGTTAGGTTTAATTGTAACTTAGGTTAGGATTTATTTTACAGGTAATTTTGTAATTATTTTAACTAGGTAGCTATTAAATAGTTCTTAACTATTTAATAGCTATTGTACCTGGTTAAAATAAATACAAAGTTACCTGTAAAATAAATATAAATCCTAAAATAGCTATAATATAATTATAATTTATATTGTAGCTATATTAGGATTTATTTTACAGGTAAGTATTTAGCTTTAAATAGGATTAATTTATTTAATAAGAGTTAATTAATTTCGTTAGATTTAAATTATATTTAAGTTAGGGGGGTGTTAGTGTTAGGATTAGACTTAGCTTTAGGGGTTAATGCATTTATTAGAATAGCGGTGAGCTCAGGTCGGCAGATTAGGGGTTAATGTTTGAAGTTAGGTGTCGGCGATGTTAGGGAGGGCAGATTAGGGGTTAATACTATTTATTATAGGGTTAGTGAGGTGGATTAGGGGCTAATAACTTTATTATAATAGCGGTGCGGTCCGGTCAGCAGATTAGGGGTTAATAAGTGTAGGCAGGTGGAGGCGACGTTGAGGGCGGCAGATTAGGGGTTAATAAATATAATATAGGGGTCGGCGGTGTTAGGGGCAGCAGATTAGGGGTACATAGCTATAATGTAGGTGGCGGCGCTTTGCGGTCGGCAGATTAGGGGTTAATTATTGTAGGTAGCTGGCGGCGACGTTGTGGGGGGCAGGTTAGGGGTTAATAAATATAATACAGGGGTCGGCGGTGTTAGGGGCAGCAGATTAGGGGTACATAAGAATAACGTAGGTGGCGGTCGGCAGATTAGGGGTTAAAAAATGTAATCGAGTGGCGGCGATGTGGGGGGACCTCGGTTTAGGGGTACATAGGTAGTTTATGGGTGTTAGTGTACTTTAGAGCACAGTAGTTAAGAGCTTTATGAACCGGCGTTAGCCCAGAAAGCTCTTAACTCCTGACTTTTTTCTGCGGCTGGAGTTTTGTCGTTAGAATTCTAACGCTCACTTCAGACATGACTCTAAATACCGGAGTTAGAAAGATCCCATTGAAAAGATAGGATACGCAAATGACGTAAGGGGATCTGCGGTATGGAAAAGTCGCGGCTGAAAAGTGAGCATTAGACCCTTTTTTGAGTAACTCCAAATACCGGCGGTAGCCTAAAACCAGCGTTAGGAGCCTCTAACGCTGGTTTTCATGGCTACCGCCAAACTCCAAATCTAGGCCTTAGTGTTTTTTAAGGAAAAGAGCTGTTTAACTTAGGGCAATGCCCTACAAAAGGCTGTTTTAAGGGCTATTGGTAGTTTAGGATTAGATTAAGGGGTGTTTTTATTTTGGGGGGGCTTTTTGATTTTCATAGAGATTAGGTTTAATTTTTTAGTTTTGATAATTTGGTTTATTATTTTATATAATGTTACTTTTTTATTTTTGTAATCTTAGATTAATTAACATTTATTTTTGTATTTTTAAGTAATGTTAGCTTTTTTATTTTAATTGTAACTGTATTTTTTTAATTTAAGTAATTGGGATTAATTTAGGGGGTGTTAGGTTAGGGGTCTTAGTAATTTAATTAGTTATTTGCATTGTGGGGGTTAATAGATTTATTAGGATTATTGTGTTGTGTGGGTTTGGCGGATTAGGGGTTAATAGTTTTTTTAGGTTTGTTGCGATGTGGGTTAATGGCGGATTAGGAGTTAATATACTTTATTAGGTTTATTGCGATGTGGGTTAATGGCGGATTAGAGGTTCATATACTTTATTAGGTTTTCTGCGATGTGGGTTAATGGCGGATTAGGGGTTAATATACTTTATTAGGTTTATTGCGATGTGGATTCATGGTGGATTAGGGGTTCATATACTTTATTAGGTTTATTACGATGTGGGTTAATGGTGGATTAGGGGTTAATATACTTTATTAGTTATTGCGGTGGGGGATTGCGGTTGACAGGTAGAAAGATATTGCGCATGTGTTAGGTGTTAGTTAATATTTTCAGGCAGTTATGGGAGTTGCGCAGGGCCGGACTGGGGAAAAAAAGCAGCCCTGGAAAAAAATTGAAGACCAGCCCTATATTGTCTGTAGAACAATGTATGTATGTGTGTGTGTATATATATATATATATATATATATATATATATATATATATATATATATATATAAATATATGTAATTATTTACAGACATATATACACATATAAACATGCCCCACCACCTCTGCCATCTCATAACAGGTATATTTCACAAAAGAGGGCTGCAAAATATATCAATCATTGTAAATGTCCCTTTGCTTTTCTCAAAGTTACTGAGCACAATATATCAATCAATAGAGTACTGGCACCTTTTCTTTTACACACTGCAAAACACACTCATACACACTAGCTTCCCCAGACACATCACATACACACTGTAAAACACACTCACACAGCCATTATCACACCACACACACTGTAAAACACACTCATACACACTGTAAAACACACTCATACACACTAGCTTCCCCAGACACATCACATACACACTGTAAAACACACTCACACAGCAATTATCACACCACACACACTGTAAAACACACATACACACTGTAAAACACACTCATACACACTGTAAAACACACTCATACAGCCATTATCACACCACACACACTCATACACACTGTAAAACACACTCATACAGCCATTATCACGCCACACACACTCATACACACTGTAAAACACACTCATACACACTAGCTTCCCCAGACACATCACATACACACTGTAAAACACACTCACACAGCAATTATCACACCACACACACACTGTAAAACACTCATACACACTGTAAAACACACTCATACAGCCATTATCACACCACACACACTCATACACACTGTAAAACACACTCATACAGCTATTATCACACCACACACACTTATACACACTGTAAAACACACTCACACAGCCATTATTACACCACACACACTGTAAAACACACATACACACTGTAAAACACACTCATACACACTAGCTTTCCCAGACACATCACATACACACTGTAAAACACACTCACCCTGCAATTATCACATATCACACCACACACACTGTAAAACACACTCATACACACTGTAAAACACACTCATACAGCCATTATCACACCACACACACTCATACACACTGTAAAACACACTCATATACACTGTAAAACACACTCATACACAGCAGCTTTCCCAGGCACATCACATACACACTGTAAAACACACTCACACAAGATCTCCCCCAGACACAAGCCACAACACATACACAATATAAAACATACAATACTGAGATATCTCTGCATATTTATTAAGATCATAACAGCCTTACTTCCAGTCCACACAGCCTCTGCGGTTCTCCCTTCTCAGTGACAGAGTCCTGCAAGCTGCATAGGAATCTCGGCTCCTTCCTAGCAGCAGGAAGCCCCTCCCTCATGCACTGATCTACCTACTATGGGCACTGAACATTGATTAAATCTATGAAAGTCAAGGCCCAGAACATAATATTTGACACAATATGTATAACGTTTATATTTTTACAATAAAATATGTCTGGTTAGTAGTTACTTCATCTCTTTGTGTCTCTATGTAGTGTACCTGCCCCCCCCCCCCCATTGCAGTGAATATGGTTTATTCCATTATGAAAGAGGAAGTGCCGGGGTCTGTGTAGCTGCATAAGATTGTGCAGGACCTGCTGCGTTGCGCAGGGGAAGATGAGGAATCTAGATTTCAATTTATTAACTCACACTGGGGCACACTCCCTGCACAGTGTAATGTACAGTCTCAAATGTAAACTGAGCTGTGCATTACGATGTGCAACAGTGCATATACAAAGTATGTAAAGCAGACAGCCATGTGTACTTGCTTACATTTCTAAGAGGCACACGTTAGCCCAATTCCTTCCGGCCACCACTGACACCGGCCCAGGGGGTGAGCAGTTAGTCCGGCCCACCGGGATTTTTCCCGGCTTCCCGGCAGACCAATCCGGCCCTGGAGTTGCGGTGCTCACATACTCAGTGCAAGGCTTGCTGCGCCTGCCTATGTGTGGCAAGGTGAAAATGGAGTACAATTTCTCCATTTTCGCTGAGTAAATCCTTGTGCTGAATATGTGATACCGATTTGCGACCCAGCATATGTAATCTTGCCTTAAATCAGCACTGTTTAATCTCCCTTTAAAGCACCCTGGACTTATTCTTCCAAGCCATTCTCACATAATTGATTTCTCAAAAGCAGGGTTCAAGACTGAACATGCAATAGCTTGTGCAGTATATTGAATTTTGGCAGCAGATGATACCTCCCTACATGTGAGCTTTAGAGGACAGGTTACTTGACTGTTGACATTGACCATCTGCACTTTAATAAATATAGTCCTATGTGTTTAAAAATAAACTGATCTGACAAAATAGAGATTTCTATATGTACTCTACAATGCCCCTAGACATTGATATCTTATCAAGCCAACGATGATTTATTTATTTTCATTCGTCATCATCAATAAACATCTATTTTTAAATGTTAAATTAATCCAAATTGTTTTTAATAGCTTTTGTAATTTAAACTTAACTGTACTACAAGAGGTTTCCAGTGTTTTACATGTGTTGATTATTATTTTCTTTTGACATGTGGATTTGCTAGTTCTTGAATTAGATTCAAAACTGATCTTGTTGATTGACTTGAAATGAAAGAATGAAGAATTTAACTTCACAGTCTGTAAAGTATCAACAGAGAAAATTCCCCTGAGAGTTTTGTGGTTTGAGTCTGCAATGCTCTATATGTTAAAGGAATTCCCGGGATCATTCATGTCTTGGGCAAACATCTGAAATTACAATGTTAGCAACCTACAGATTATATACATAAATATATGCTTCAGATGTAGACAAATTGAAATCCCGCAATCGTGCACGCGATTGAGAGATTTCAATTATGGGATTGGGTCAGGGTGGCGTCCCTATGATGCTAGGCATGCCCTCCAGACCGCGATCACATCCATTGGCTTCAGAACAGCCAAACAGCTATGACGTTGTATTCCATCCTAACGACGCTAAAGCCCAGCGCCGTTTGGATGGAATAGAACGCCATAACAGTGCTTAAAGATTAAATGCCCATAAAAACAAACATACTTCATTAAAACACTTGCATTACATTGAAAATAAAGAAAAAATATAAATTATTTTGGGCCTAAAATAAAGTAATGGTTCTATTATTAGATCTAAAATAAAATAGAATAAAATAATAACAAGTTATTAATATCTTATTTTATGTCCATCAGTGAAAAGGTTTAAATTATCTTTTTTTTAAATAACAAAAATGTTTTGTCTATTTTTGTCATTTAATATTTTGTGAATTCATATATATTAGCGTATGTACACATTAACCCCTTAACGACCGAGGATGTGCAGGGTACGTCCTCAAAAAAAAGGCAGTTAACGCCTGAGGACGTACCCTGCACGTCCTCTGTGTGGAAAGCAGCTGGAAGCGATCCTGCTCGCTTCCAGCTGCTTTCCGGTTATTGCAGTGATGCCTCGATATGGAGGCATCCTGCAATAACTCTAGATGGCCATCCGATGCAGAGAGAGCCACTCTGTGGCCCTCTCTGCACCGGACATCGATGGCCTGTATCGTTGGTGGGTGGGAGCCGACTTGGGAGGCGGGTGGGCGGCCATCGATGGGCCGGGTAATGTAGAGGGGGGCGGGATCGGGGGCAGGGCCTTTGGGGGCGCGCACAGGCGCGCGCGTGCATGGGGGGGGGGCGGCGGGCGGGCGCGTGCACGGGGCGAGCGGGTGGGAACGCTACACTACAGAAACTATAACTTTGAAAAGTTTGAGAAAGCGGTATTTAAATTAAAAATATATATAAATCGGAGGTATC
Organism: Bombina bombina; assembly: GCF_027579735.1. Taxonomy (NCBI): domain Eukaryota; kingdom Metazoa; phylum Chordata; class Amphibia; order Anura; family Bombinatoridae; genus Bombina; species Bombina bombina. The sequence continues at coordinate 743,451,814 of NC_069503.1, read as the reverse complement.
TAGGAGGGGGTGGGGGGTTGGTCTTTGGTGGGGCAGGGAGCTACACTACAGAAAAGGGGAAAAAATAAAAAATATCAGCAATTTTATTTTAAACTGGGTACTGGCAGACAGCTGCCAGTACCCAAGATGGCGGCCAGTACCCAAGATGGCGGCCATTAAGGCAGAGGGGGAGAGTTAGAGAGCTGTTTGGTGGGGGATCAGTCAGGTTGGGGGCTAAAGGGGGGTCCTACAGAGCAGCATATGTAAATATGCCTTTTCTTTAAAAAAAAAAAAAAAAAAGCCCAAATATAGCTTTTATTTTAGTACTGGCAGAGTTTCTGCCAGTACTTAAGATGGCGGGGACAATTGTGGGGTGGGGGAGGGAAGAGAGCTGTTTGGGAGGGATCAGGGGGTCTGATGTTTCAGGTGGGAGGCTAAGCTCTACACTAAAGCTAAAATTAACCCTGCAAGCTCCCTACAAGCTACCTAATTAACCCCTTCACTGCTAGCCATAATACGTGTGATGCGCATTTAGTGGCCTAAGTACCAAAAAGCAATGCCAAAGCCATATGTGTCTGCTATTTCTGAACAAAGGGGATAACAGAGAAAAATTTACAACCATTTATGCCATAATTGCACAAGCTGTTTGTAAATAATTTCAGTGAGAAACAAAAAGTTTGTGAAAAAGGGAACTTTTTTTTTTATTTGATCGCATTTGGCGGTGAAATGGTGGCATGCAATATACCAAAATGGGCCTAGATCAATACTTTGGGTTGTCTGCTACACTACACTAAAGCTAAAATTAACCCTACAAGCTCCCTACAAGCTCCCTAATTAACCCCTGCACTGCTGGGCATAATACACGTGTGGTGCACAGCGGCATTTAGCGGCCTTCTATTTACCAAAAAGCAATGCCAAAGCCATATATGTCTGCTATTTCTGAACAATGGGGATCCCAGAGAAAAATTTACAACCATTTATGCCATAATTGCACAAGCTGTTTGTAAATAATTTCAGTGAGAAACCGAAAGTTTGTGAAAAAGTGAACGATTTTTTGTATTTGATCGCATTTGGCGGTGAAATGGCGGCATGAAATATACCAAAATTGGCCTAGATCAATACTTTGGGATGTCTTCTAAAAAAAAATATATACATGTCAAGGGATATTCAGGGATTCCTGAAAGATATCAGTGTCCCAATGTAACTAGCGCTAATCTTGAATAAAATGGTTTGTAAATAGCAAAGTGCTACTTGTATTTATGGCCCTATAACTTGCAAAAAAAGCAAAGAACATGTAAACATTGGGTATTTCTAAACTCAGGACAAAATTTAGAAAATATTTAGCATGGGTGTTTTTTGGTGGTTGTAGATGTGTAACAGATTTTGGGGGTCAAAGTTAGAAAAAGTGTTTTTTTTCCATTTTTTTCTCATATTTTATAATTTTTTTTACAATAAATTATAAGATATGATGAAAATAATGGTATCTCTGGAAAGTCCATTTAATAGCGAGAAAAACGGTATATAATATGTGTGGGTACAGTAAATGAGCAAGAGGAAAATTACAGCTAAATACAAACACCGCAAAAATGTAAAAATAGCCTTGGTCCCAAACGGACAGAAAATGGAAAAGTGCTGTGGTCATTAAGGGGTTAAAAACAAAGAGAATATAAGGAAAATACAAATATGACACAAAACGTAGTATGTGTTTTTAAATCTATCTATTACATAAAGGTTGTGTGTCCCACAGAGCATTGTTAATGTTAAACTTAAGCAAAAGTAACTTAGAAGAAATTCCTCTTGACTGTTCTTGAAAGACAATAAGAGCATTACAGTTATGGAAACATGGTACTTACAACACATTAATAATGGTAAAAGCTTTAAACAAACAGTTATATTGAAAATGATTTACTCTGGAATTTAATTTTCTTCAGCTAAATGGTTATACACTGACTGTTACATTTTGTATTGCACATTTGTTTAGAACAACAGTAGATTTATAAGATATATCTGCTTTTCTTGAGCCAATAGGGAATAATGTGTGAAAGATGTGCTCCTTTGACCATGAACCTAACTCCAAGATTAACAGCGGCCATGGAACATTACACCAAGATAAAAATGCTGGAGGTTCATATACTACAAATATATGAATGGGGTGAATTTTGAGCAGTAGCAACAGCACAAGCACATTTAGGGCTAGATTTATCAAGCAAGGGCAGACAGGGGCATTCAAATACGCCCCTGTCTGCCCCAGCTCGCCTCTGGTGGGCAGCAATCCACTGGTAGAATTCAACATTGCACATGAGCGCCATTTTGCGCTTGCATGCAATTCCCCCCTTGCCCACGTACAGCCAATTACACACAGGCAGGAGCTGTCAATCTCCCCAGTCAGACGAGATCAGGGAAATTGAAATTCTCTACCTAAAAGGTAGAGACAGGATGGTGCAACACAAGTTGAGCATTAGAAGGGGTCATTCATAAAGAAGCCCTTGTGGCCTTCCACTTTCTAGAGGCAGGTCACTCAATTTCACAGTTAAGATTCCAAATTATAGACTTGGGCCCTATAGGCAGGAGAGGTGGCAATAGTGAACTGTTATTGAAAATAAAATACATGTTTTGGATCTATACATTGGACGCCTTAAGTCCAAAAGGTATGAATAGAGATTTTGATTTGAGCTTATTTCTGTAATGGATTTTTCAAAGCTGCCTATATTCTGTATATATTTGTGTGTTATATATTTGTGTGTGGTTTTTTTCAAATCTGATTATACTCTTTTTCCAGTGGAGGGAGCTCTTCTGAACCAATAATAGGAAATAAGAAAGAGTATTTAAAGGTGTTAAGGTACACATGTATAACTGACATGACTAAGGAAATATAACCCGAAATGTAGTCTGTTTTTCTTTTGTACCCCGTCCTGCTTAAGAAAGAAATAAAAAAAGAGAATTTTTTTTAATTCAAAAGTGGTGCTGCCTATTTTTGGACTTTATTATGGAGAAGAGGGTAGGGAAGCAGCTGTCTCATGACCGATGTTTGATAAATCCTGACTGAAGGTTCTCTTGTCGTAGGAGAGGAGAAGGCTTTATAAATTAAGCCCTTAGGGCCAGATTACTAGTTGAGCTCAATATATATATACAACAATTCAATATATGCACTCTCTTGGTTTATAACACAGCAATCTTTAATATGTTGTTAATTACAACATATTAAAGATTGCTGTGTTATAAACCCAGAGAGTGCATATATTGAATTGTTCTATTTGACCGCTTTTGCACCCTGGTCTATAAATTTTGGTGAGTGGGAGTGTGCTATATATATATATATATATATATATATATATATATATATATATACAGTATATACTGTATATTTATACTCAACTAAGTAATACCAGTGCAAGCAAATCTGCACTGGTATTACAAGTGAGATGCAATGTGGACGCCAACCTTGTTCAAATCACACGGAAGCCAATGAGAGCCTCATTCTCATGCTGTCAGACATGGCATGAGAATTAGCTCAGCAAAGAGGGTAAGTTCCTCAGCAATGGGCAGCAAATTTAAATATATATGTATATGAATATACATGTGGGAGGCTGGAGGATTAGGGGTTAATAACTTTATTATAGTGTCTGCGATGTTGGGGAGCGGCGGATCACAATAGATGCTTGCTCTGATAGTGCCCTCAATGACATATTTGACAACATGAAAATCCATTTCTTAGACTTCTTAGACCTCTGCCTTAGAAGGAAGATGGTCGACTAAAATCCACACTGTTCAGAAAGACAACTGACCGGAACTCCCTTCTTTAATATACCAGTGGACACCCATCATCACTAAAAGGTCATTACCTAAATCCCAATTTAAGAGGGTGTACCGTAACAATTCTGATGATGACAAAGCTTTAACTCAAACCGAGGAGATGTATCTGAGGTTCCAGCAGAGAGGGTATTGGACCAGCAGATACAAGAGTTGACTGTGGCCAAGACAAAGACACATCAAGAACAACCTTCATAACCACATGTACTAGTGACAAGACAACAGGTACACCCTGTATAAACACTGGGGTATTCTGAAAAGTGACCCTACCCTTCCATTCGGACAGATGAAGCCACCACGCATTGGACAATGGAGAGCAATGTCATTGTGGGATATGTTGGTCAAAACAGACCCTATGTCCAGCTATCAGAAAAAAACCTGGCTGGACACTACGAAACGTGGTTGTTTCAGGTGCCTTGGGTGTACCACCTGCAGTGCTCTGCAGACAGGCCAATACTTTACACATCCCACAATGACGATAAAGTTCAAACACAAGTTCAGACTTACTTGTACTACTACACATGTGGTCTATATCCTACACTGCCCGTGTGGCCTTTTTTATGTAGGGAAGACCCCAGATGACTTGAGGACCATAAGATTGGCTATACAGAAAGGGACATCAGACCAACCGGTGGCCAGGCATTTTGCCCAAAAGGGACATATGGTGGTTAACCTGAAATACACTATTATTGACCATGTCCCGCCCCTACCATGACGGGGTGATAGGGGTAAAGTCCTGCTCCAGAAGGAAGCCAGATGGATCTATAGATTAGGCACAATGGCCCCCAAAGGCCTTAACTCACATCTGGACTGGCATTGTTTTCTTTAGCTTTCTTCAGGTTCTTATGGAGTTCGTTTGAGCTCCTTTTCTATTCTGGCAGTTGCATTTCCTAATTGGGATTGTTTCCACCCCTTGTGTGGAATACATTGAGGATATTGTTTTGTTAGTCATGATTTTGTTTGATATGGTTTTGCTGTCTATTGTACTTTAGCTGTATCTTTATGTTTTTATTTTTTATTTTTATTTTTATTTCAATTCTTATTTTCATTTTGTTCTTTGGTTTTGTGCTAATATGAAGTGGGTTGTTAAACTCCCCTAGGATACGATATAGTTTGGTTTACCTCCTAGACTTGTGGTCTTGTTATTTGCAATTCTCAAGTAATTTGCTTGATAGCATTTTTTGGGGGGTTCATCTCGCTGCATGTTTAACCGCATATTTAACTGCATTTCTAACCTGATGTAATTTTTTACTGCATAATCTGTGAGACTTCCTTTCTGTTTTATAGCTTTGTTGTAGCTTTCGTGTATCTTTGTTTATTTGAGGGATTTACCTATTAGTCTGTGTGTATTTTTCTCTATTTTCTTCTTTTTACTGTCTTTTTTGTTGTCATTCTGTTTCTATTGCATTAGATAAGCAGACTAAGGGCGCCATGTACTAAGAGGCGGGCGGACAGCTTCTTAACTCGCGAAGCTGTCTGCCCGCCTTCGCTACACACGGGCAGCGGATCTATTGATCCGCTTGCCCGTATGTATCATTACACACTCATCGGAGTGTGTAATGCCCGCCCCTTCAATCGCGCGACCAATCACGCGACCAATCACGCGACTGAAGGGGCTGTCAATCACCGAGAGCGAGCATGCTCTCTGTGATTTTGCTTTGCCACCTAAGAGGTGGCGTAGGGTGTAGGAAGCAGCGGTCTAATGACCGCTGCTTCTTACATTGCGGGAAGCAGGCTCGCATATGCGAACCTGCCCCGCAAAGGCTCCGGAGCAGCTTTCGCTGCTTCGTACATGGAGCCCTAAGACTGTAATGTGATTGGCTGGTTCTAGCCATACCCTTTGGTTGATCCTATGATCATGGCGGCGGTTTGTATTTTGCGGTTGCTATAGCAACCGGCTGTCAGCTGTGTTATGCTGTTACAGCGATTCCGTTCTATCACTCCAATCCTAGCCTCTTTTATGCTGATGGTTATCCTAATATCTATGCCTGTTTATATCTGTTAATGTGGTGTTTAACTACGCTGTTGTTGTTCACATGTTAGGATGTTAGTAGGCACTGAGGAATCCAGCTGCCGGGTCTCTGCCTTATGATGTCAGCCTGTGGGAGTGGGGCTTCTGATTGTGGCTCGGTACTGGAACACTTGAGTAAGTTTAAAAGGCACAGTGGTGGTAAGTAAACGGTTGTTATTTTTTTGGTGTCTGACGAAGGGGGTAACACCCCGAAACTTTACAACTAATAAAGGTAGCGATTTGAAATCCTGGTGAGTGCATCCTTTATTTCTTTGAAGCACCCTGGGTAGATGTCTGCAAGAACCATGAATGCTGGCCCTCTACAAGTATATATATATATATATATATATATATATATATACAGTATATATATATATATATATATATATATATATATATATATATATATATATCATAAATTACAATGCTATTTAAATTTTGGACAAACATAGTTTAAGTTTGACTTCAGTTAAATTTTTGGGTTTATTTTCCTCAGTAAGGGTTAAACGCATATTTGTAGAATAAAATTCACGAACATATAAGATCATTTTCTTTTTACATTTTTATGTCCCTTTAAACGAAAATAAGATAACAATGTATGTCAAAGGCTCATACATGTTTGTGAAAATGTTTCAAAAATCACCAACATATATACTTAAAGGGACATGAAACCCTATTTTTTTTTTTCTTTCATGATTTAGAAAGAGTATGCAATTTTAAACAACTTTCTAAATTACTTCGATTAACTAATTTGCTTCATTCTCTAAATATTCTAGGACAACTGAATAGTGCAGGCAATGAATATTTGGGGAAAAAAAATTCCCTGAATATCAGAAACTAATATTTTGTCTGAAACAACATTTTCTTCCCTGCATATCTCTAAAATTCATTATTATTTTTTTTACATTATTCTAAGAAAATATTATTTTTACTCAAATTGTTTTGTGTGCAAAGTATGTTCTTATTCTTGTCACTAAATCAATAATCTAAATATTTTTTAAAGTATCTTTAAAATCTTTATAAAATTAGAGGTTAAAAGTAAGTGGCACCTTTCATACATATATTTGACAATAGTTATTAGGATCCCTCTTGTGGATATTTATTAATAGTGCAGCATATTATAAACTAAATCTCACGTTGCCTATACAAAAAAAAGGTAGCTCACCAAAAGGCCTGAAAACTACACACAGTGCAAATAAAAAAATAAGCTACAAGGAAATAAATTTCAATATAAAGTTATGGTTGTGTTAGAGAAAAAATATAAATATACTATACAAATAATCATAATTATACAAAGACTAACCTTTGTAATACATCTACAGAAAGATTAATAGATGAAAAAGACAGGTCTTAAAGGGACATGAAACCCAAAATGTTTCTTTCATGATTCAGATAAAGAATACAATTTTAAACAACTTTCCAAGTTACTTATATTATTTAATTTGCTTACTTCTCTTGTTATCCTTTGCTGAAAGGTTTATTTAGGAAAGCTCAGGAGCTGCAAAGAACCTAGGTTCTATCAATTTATTGGTGGCTACATATATTGGCTCACCCATGTGTTCAGTCAGCAACCATTGCTGCTCATTCAACAAAGCATCCCAAGAGAACAAAGAAAAATTGGTAATAGGAGTGAAGTAGAAAGTTGCCTAAAATTGCATGCTCTATCTGAATCACAAAAGAAAAAAATTGTGTTTCATATCCCTTTAACAATAAAACTTTTTTCACATTTACATAAATTATAGATTGCTTTACCTTTTATGTATCATAAATACGTCTTCATCAAGACAAAAAAAGGTTTAATATAACAGATAACAGTGGATTTAAATATGTCCTAATGAATGCACAACAATATTTGTTCATGTTTATTTTTAACATCCCTTTGATATCATTACATTACATTACATTTTAGGTACACTGCAACAAATTACTACAATTTGCATTTACTTTCCAAACCACCCTTACACTGCAATTTACGTCAAATCCTTAGAAGACCTGTGCAAAATGTATTGCATGCTTTTTTATGGACATTTGAAATTCTAGGACATTGAAGTCCATAAGAAAACCTATTATGTGGTTTTCTCGTAACTTAACTTTGCATTGAGAAAAGAAACAAGTATTCCAATCTACCAGATAACATATTTTAGCAGATTTTCACACAATTTTCAGGTTAAGCTAATTTCAAGTTTCACTGCTTAGCTATTTGCATGGTTATTTTTCAAGTAACAACATTTTTGAGCATGCTCAGACCATGTGCTAGTAAACATGCTTGTTTCTGTTAAAAAAAATATTGTTCAAATCATACCTTTAAATAAAAAGGGGAAAACAAATTAAAAACAGACACCTAGATTACGAGTTTTGCGTTAGCGTTTTAATGCTGAAAAAATAGCCATTTCAGCGTTAATACATCAACGCAGCAATTACAAGTCTTGTCGGTATAGTTGTACCGCAAGCCTTTTAAGCTACGTCAGTCCGGCACTCAAAAAAATGAATTTTTTTCATGGGATTTCCATAGCGCTGCCTTTATGAGTTTTGCGGTGAGGCTAAAAAATTTGCGTTACAGCCTATACCGACACAATCTATACCGCCATCGGAGAGCAGTAGTTATGAGTTTTACGCAACAAAACTGTTACACAAAACTCATAACTAAAGTGTTACAAAGTACACTTATACCCATAAACCAAGGCCCTCCCGCATCACAAATACTATATTAAAGGTATTAACCCCTAATCTGCCGCTCCAGACATCGCTGCCACTAATAAAATTTATTAACCCCTATTCCGCTGCTCCCCAACATCGCCGCCGCTAAATAAAGTTATTAACCTCTGGCCTCCCACATCACTACCACTAAATAAATCTATTAACCCCTAAACCGACAGCCCTCCACATCGCCAAAAACTAAATTCAAATATTAATCCCTAAACCTAACAACCCCCTAACTTTAAATTAAAATTACAAGATCCATATCTTAAAATAAATAAAAACTTACCTGGGAAATTAAAGAACCCTAAGTTTAAACTATCAATTAAACTAACATTACTATTAGACTAAAATTAAAATAACTATCAATTAAATAAATTAATTTACTCATTAAAAAACCTAACACTACTAAAAAAATTAAATCTACAGTTACAAAAAATTAAAAATACTAAATTACAAAAAATAATAAAATACTAAATTACTAAAAAAAAAATAACAAACGAAATTATCCAAAATAAAAACAATTACACTTAATCTAATAGCCCTATCAAAATAAAAAAGCCCCCCAAAATAAAAAAACCTAGTCCCTTAAAAGGGCCTTTTGTAGGGCATTGCCCTAAAGAAATCAGCTCTTTTCCCTGTAAAAAAAATACAAAGATCCCACAACAGTAAAACCCACCAGCCAACCAACCCGCCAAAATAAAAAACCTTACTCTAAAAAAAACCTAATCCACCCATTGCCCTGAAAAGGGCATTTGTGTGGGCATTGCCCTTAAAAGGGCATTCAGCTCTTTTAAGACAAGCAAAATTGTCAAAAAGTTTGGCGTGTTAATACAATATATAGCGGTCAACTCAAAAAAGTCTCCTTTTATTGAAAGACAAAAGTCCCATCCAGTGTAAATCAATTAAAATATAACTTTTATTAAGGGATTGTAAAAAACAAATGATTACAGACCTGGATCGAGTTCTTAGTTACAGTACTGTGTACTTTGGTAAATACCTCCGATTCCCACTGTGGCGTCACTAGACGCGTTTCGCCGGAGCTTTCTCAATAGTCACTATTGAGAAAGCTCCGGCGAAACGCGTCTAGTTTTTTTATTTTTTAGAAAAAGAGCTGATTTCTTTAGGTCAATGCCCTACAAAAGGCCCTTGGTAGCTTATTATAGATTAGGTTTTTTTATTTTGGGGTGGTTTTTTTTTTTTTTGTTTTTTTTTTTTAAACAGGGTATTAGAATAGCAATCAATTTTATTGTTTTGGGTAATTCCGTTTGTTATTTTTTGTAATGGTAGTTTTTTTTTTATTTTTTGTAATTTTAGTGTTTTTTTATTTTTTGTAATGGTAGTTTTTTTTTTTTTAATGCTAGGTTTTAGTGTAAGGCAGCTTAGGTTTGACTTTTATTTCACAGGTAAGTTTGTATTTATTTTAACTAGGTATTTAGAAAATAGTTAATAACTATTTACTAACTTGTCTACCTAGTTAAAATAAATACAAACTTACCTGTGAAATAAAAACCTAAGCTAGCTAAATATAACTATTAGTTATATTGTAGCTAGATTAGTTTTTATTTTTATTTCACAGGTATGTTTGTATTTAGTTTTAAATAGGTATTATTTAGTTAATAATTGTAACTTTAATTTAGGTCTATTTTAATTATGTTAAAGTTAGGGGGTGTTAGGTTTAGGGTTACAGTTAGGGTTAGGTTTAGGGTTACGGTTAGAATTAGGTTTAGGTTTAGGTTTAGGGGTTGATATAGTTTAATTTAGGTTGTTGCAAAGTGGGGGGCTGGCGGTTTAGGGGTTAATAGGTTTATTTGGTAGTGATGTGGGATGCCAGAGGTTTAGGGGTTAATAACTTTATTTAGTGGTGATGATGTCGGGGAGCGGTGGAAAAGGGGTTAATATCTTTATTATAGTGTGGGAGATGTTGGGGTGCAGGGGAATAGGGGTTAATAACTTTATTATAGTGGTGGTGATATCGGGAGCGGCAGATTAGGGGTTAATAACATTATGTAGGTGTCAGCAATGTCGGGGGCAGCAGATTAGGAGTGTTTAGACTAGAGGTTTATGTTAGGGTGTTAGGTTCAAACGTAACTTTTTTTTCCCCCATAGACATCAATGGGGCTGGGTTACGTCTATGTCTATGGGGAAAAGCGGGGAAAGTGGGCATGAGCACGTTAAACCAGCACATGTATTTTGTGCGTATGGAGCTCAACGCAATCATATCGTACGCAAAAGGCGGCTTTTCAAAAACTCTTAATGGAAGTGCTATGGAGGGTGAAATAACGCAACTTTTGTTGCGTTCATTTCGCACCCTCTATAGCACAAAACTTGTAATCTAGGTGAGACATAATTATATGATTATACAAATTTGTTATTGCAATTAAAAGGACAGTCTAATCAAAATTAAACTTTCATGATTCAGTTAGGACATGTCATATTTAACAACTTTCCAATGTACTTTCATCATCAAATTCTTATCATCATATTCTTTCTTGAAAGCTAAACTTAGGTAGGCTCATATTCAAATTTTTAAGCCCTTGAATGCTGCCTCTTATCTCACTGCATTTTAACAGTTTTTTTTACAGCTAGACAGTGCTAGCTCATGTGTGTCATATAGATAACATTGTGCTCACTCCCATGGAGTTACTTAGAGGGACACTAAACCCATTTTTTTTTCTTTCCTGATTCAGATAGAGCATGCAATTTTAAGCAACTTCTAATTTACTCCTATTATCAATTTTTCTTCATTCTCTTGCTATCTATATTTGAAAAGCAAGAATGTAAGTTTAGATGTTGGCCCATTTTTTGTTCACAACCTGAGTTGTCCTTGCTGATTGGACAGCACCAACAAACAAGCGCTGCCCATGGTCTGAACCAAAAATTGGCTGGCTCATTAGCTTAGATGCCTTATTTTTTTTTAAGTTTTTCTCCTCCTTAAAATTTGGTTGCATCACTTTATTGTCAGTTTTTACAGCTTCTCTGGGGAAATTGCCTCAATATTCTTAAAATGAATATAACTTACTTATCATGGAGAAAAGTAGGTTATGGTATGGTAAACATAGGTAACAAAAACAAAGAAAATGGAGCACAGGTAAAAACAAAGCACTTAGACATTTACTAAGACATGGAACTGTTATTAAACAAAAAATGTAAATCTACATTCAGGAGAAAGAAGGGTCAGGCGCGTTTTGGCTCACGCCTTTATCTGTGAACTAATTATATAATGTGGAGCATATATATACCCACAGGCAGCATCTGATTGGGCCAAAAGAGAAACCTCCCATTTAACTCTTGCAACGCTGGGAGGAAAAGAGATTACAAAAATGTAATGCAAAATAACTTATGTTCAGTTATCCAAAGTTTACAAGTATACAAAGGATACAAAAATGTGCAAATACAAGGATACAATGGAGAGTTTAATAATTAAATATTACAAACGTATGTCTAATTTACTAAACTAGGGAGTAAGCATACAGAACAATGCAAATGATTTGACAACAACAAGCAGTGACTAAAAATCATTATTATGATGCCCCTAGCATTCATTTCCCTTTTAAGACATTGTAAAGATAATAGAACACTCCATCCTTATGCACTCAAACTACACAAATAGTTTACCCTCATTTATAAATCTGAAATTGATTTTATATTAGTTAAATAAGGAATTATTATTGTTTTTATCATGATAATATGTTGTCTTCAGTGATATCCTTCCATCATAGACCCAGTGAAAAATGAAATGATTAAATAATAAATGATAATGAATAATAGTGAGAATATATAGGCACCCAGTTTTTCCTATTTAGATTACATCTTATTAAATATAAATACCTCTTGGATATATAGAGAGACCTTAATGTGAGTTATGTAATCTCCTGGATAAAAAAACAACAACACATATATATGTGTATTGCAAACATAAGATAAAATGTCTGCAATGCACAAATGACTACATTGGAAATTAATTCCAGACATTGATAATGTCAGAATCTATCCAATCTAAGCCATCAGGGACTCGTAATCTTAAAGTGAATATCCAGAAAGCCTCCTTCCTTGCCAAAAGGATATCCAAATCACCCCCTTTGTTGGTCTCTGTATGTGGTCTATAACCATTTATTTGAAACTTTGTAAGAAACAACCATGTTTTTCAATAAAATGTTCTGCCAATGCTGAGCAGGGGTTAACGGTAGTTATGTCATTTAAGTGTTCCCTGATTCTTACTCTAGCTTCTCTCCTCATCATACCTACATACTTTAGGTTGCAATCTTGGCAACTAACCAGATAGACCACGTGTTTGGTCCTGCAATTGGTACAATGATCCAAATCGTAAATTTTCTGTGTAACTTTTGACTGAAATTGTTTGGCCACCAATGCATGTCCACATGCTCTGCAATTATGTTTGCTGCATTTAAAGTGGCCTTTGCACAAAAGCCAATTGCTATGTACTGCTGTGGTGTGTATCATGCTTGGTGACATACGATTACCCAATGTTTGGTTACGTCTAGAAACAAAACGACACCCTTGCTTGATTATTAAATTTAATAGTTAAATGCCTATGAGAATGGGCAGGTTTTTCCTGACAATCTTAACATCCTCATCATACTGTCTGCTGTATTTAGTACTGAAGATTATTCTCTCATCCTTTATGGATACATTCCTAGATTTTGTTTTATTGCTTAGCATTTTAGCAAGAATGATCTATCCAATTCAATTACCTGTGATAATGCTCTGTTGATCATTATTACATTATATTCCCTCGCGAGGAATTTTTTCTGTAAATGTGAGCTTTCTGACAAAAAGGTTTTGGGGCTAGTACAGTTCCTTTTCAACCTTATGAATTCTCCTTTGATCATTCCAAAACCTGTGCATTTGGGGTTTGGAACTCTTCGCATGTAGCAGAGTATTAGATTTGATTGGTTTGCTGTATAGCTAACTTTCAATTCTTTTGTGGCATTCATTTCCCTTAAGAACTAAATCCAAGTAAGGTACTTTAAGTTCATCATAAAGATAAGTGAATTTTAAACCACATTTGTTAAGGGATGCAACAAAATCATCACTTGAACCCACCCAAACGAACAGTAGATTGTCAATATATTGACAATACAATTTGATCTAATGTAGATATGGGTTATCTTGTCCATAAAGGTGGAACAGCTCCCACCAATCCATATACAGGTTGGCGTATGAGGGAGCAAATTTTGCCCCCATTGCTGTTCCACGTTTCTGGAGCAAATATTCACCTTCAAAGAGAAAATAGTTATGACTGAGTAAAAACTCATAAACAGAAACTAAGTAATCCTTAAAACCTAAAAAGTAGTTGCTAAATTTGTCTAAGAAAAAGCTAACAGACTGCAGGCCCAAAGTATGAGGAATATCCAATTATAATCCAACCACGTCTAATGTTAACCATTTGTAGTCAGTATGCCATGTTTCCTTGTTCATTAGGTTAAGAAGGTGTTTGTTTTTTTTTAAAAGACTGGGTACCAATTGTGCTAGTGGCTGTAAAATTGTATCAACCCAGGCTGATAGCCTTTCTAGGGGAGAACCAATACCGGACACAATAGGCCTATCTTTAATATTTTCCAGAGACTTGTGCACCTTAGGAAGTGTGTTCGAGCATAATAAATTGGAGTTGTCAGAATACCTGTCTGTGTGTGTGTGGCTTATTTGGCGACTCTCCAGGACCTGTCTTTGTAAGTTGGTTACCAGTCTTGCAAGTCAGGTGATAAATATATCTTCGGTCGAAGTAAGGAAAATAAATTACCTACAGTGTAAGAGTGGTATAAAAGGTTCCCTGACATAAAGATATTCTAATCTGTCATTGTCTATAAAGCCTGCTTCCCTACCATCATCCAAAAGGTGAAACACATGTCTCTGGAAATCTACAGTGGGATTTTTCTTGAGTCTCTAGTAAACCTCTGTATCATCTAGCTGACTATGAGCTTCAGCTATATAGTTCTCCCTGTCAACTACTACTACATTACCTCCATTATCGGCTTGTTTAATGACTTGTTTGTTGGCCTGCAGTAAATCCAAGTCCTTCTTTTGTGCTAGTGTCAAGTTGTGCACTTTTTTGTTGTGATCAAACTGTCATGTAGGGTTTTCAAGTCAAACTCTACTTTCTTATGGAATAACTCCTATTACTTCATTAGTGTGTGTATCTACAACAACATTCCTTATATCCCTATTTATGCTCTGAATATTTTCTCCCAGTGCCTGATGGAGTATGGTAGAACTTTTTTCCTCCTCCTCTGTTGAAGATATATCTGTGTTTGAGAAGGATACCTGTTTGTCTCTTTTGTTTTTGTTGTTTATTGTTACTATTAAACCACTTAGACTTATTTTGCTAAATGACCACAGATAAATCATGTTATTTTTATAGTTCAAAAGGTCATAATCAAAATTCCTGAATTTTAAAGCATCTATGTCCTCTTTTACTGAGATCACAGTCCCATTCAAGATATCATCAAATTTGGTATAGTCCTTGTGAGACAAGAATTTATTCAGATCTTAAATGTTACGGCGGAGTTGTTCTAATGTTGTTTTTTAAAAAAAAACTATTGTTTTTTTTCCTCCTGAAAATTTGGTTGCATCACTTTATAGTCAGTTTTTTCAGCTTCTCTGGGGAAATCGCCTCAATATTCCTAAAAGGAATGTAACTTACTTATCATGAAGAAAAGTAGGTTATGGTATAGTAAACCAGAGCTGTTTTTGTCCCGTTTTAGTCATTTAATTTGATGCATCTTTTGAATGGGTCTGGTCAAATTTGGTAATTTCCTTTTGGCAAATGTGTTTATCTAAAGGCTAGGCTGTGGTTTGAAGAAGCTGAACTGAAAACTATTTCCTGTAAAAAAAAATTTGCCTGATTATATTTTTAATATAAAAATTGAAATTTAGCATGACTGATTTGCCTAGGAAAAAATTTATGAGTAACTTTTGGAAAGGATTTTTTATATATATTTATTTGTATATATATATATATATATATATATATATATATATATATATATATATATATATATATATAGTTTTGAACTTGAGGGGTGTATACCTCAAAAACTTCCAGAGACTTTATGTAATTTGAATAATCCTAGTACACTCTTAAAGTTAGAGATACAAAGTGGTGAAAAGTTTATTAGATAAAAGCTGTCCTGTACTGCAATTATAGAGACAATGGAGCATTTCTTAGTAGATTGTGTTTTTGCTAAGAGAGTATTGGGCACCCAGTCATATTATGAGATCATATATGGCATCTTTGTAAAATCTTATACTACTTGTAATCTGTTGTTATCATTTGGGGTCAGCTCGTTCCTTGTTTTCAATAAGACATTTTGAAATTGAAAGTGACAAGGTGACAATTATTTTTTATCAATAAAAATACCCTGCTTTTAAGTATGTAAAGGTGATGCATAAATTACTATTTGGTTCACAAAAAATAGTATAACTTTATTAAATTAAAGATTGAATTAAAAATATGTTGTAAAAATTGTATTGTTTAAAGGGACAGTCTACACAAAAATTGTTATTCTTTAAAAAGATAGATAACACCTTTACTAACCATTTCCCAGCTTTGCACAATCAACTGTTAGATTAATATACTTATAACATTTAAACCTCTAAATTTCTGCCTGTTTCAAAGGCTCTATTGACAGCCTCTCAATCACATGCGTTTGTATTTGCTTTTCACAACAGGAGACAGATAGTTTATGTGGACCATATAGATAACAATGTTGTTCACGCCCGGGAGAATACAGGTCAGCCAGAACAGCTGGAAGCCACTAGCTGAATATCTCACTGCACAGTGCCTGCTCTCTCTGCAAAACTTTATTAGCTTTTGTAAAAGTTAGTGGAGCCAGTGACATTAGTGTGACTCGCCTTCACCCACAGCCTAATGGGTATTACTGTGGGTGATAGGCACTCGTAGGAGCACTCACATCGTCCAAGTTTTCATATTCTGCAAGATGTATGATAACCCATGATCATTATACAGGGCTGCCTGTTCCTTTTTTTAGTGCATTAACTCTTTACATCATTATACAGTGCAGAATATATTTTATTAATGTATAGGTACTCTGCATTAATTTATACAGTGCAGCATTTTTATTAGTGTATAGATAACATTATGATATAGTGTAGAGTGTTGTTTTTATTAGTGTATAAATGTCATTATCATCACTATACAGGGCCACTTGTCCAAAATAAGTGAGAACAGTACTGGTCCCTTGGCCAATATTTGTCAGTACTCTACTGCTATGTAATATCATATATTGTAGGTCTTGAAAAAATGTATACTTATGGGAAAATGTATCAAGATGCAAGGGCAGCTTTGTAGAACTTGAAGATGAATTTGAAGAGTGAGTTTGCAACCACAAATTTAAGAGGCAGTCTCTGCTTATTATCCTTGATGACAGAGATAAATCACCTTAAACTCACTTGTTTGGGGTGATTGACAGGCCCTGCTCTTTCCCAATTGGTTGCCCAAAAGCAGGATTGAACACAAGAGCTCTTCTGTAGTCTTAAATTTTGCAAAGTGGGAAATGCAGGTAGACAGGGTCCTTGCAACTTGATAAATGTTCCTGTTAGACATGCTAGTATTAGCCTAGGTATAATTTTCAAAAAGAAAATACGTCATTTTGCCTCCAGGTTTCTATGTTTCATATATTGTCACCACTGCTTGATTTAATATGCTGAGCCATCGCTGATTTGCAAAGCCACCACTTTGGTACATCATGTAATGCAGAAATTTAGCATTATAGCCATAATAAATCAGATCAACAGTCAAGAATTCAATGTGATAACGGAAATCTATTTTCTCTATCATTATAGATAAAAATATTTATCTATAGATGCTTATCCCACAGTTAGAACATTTTGTTAAGAAGCAGTAATGGCAGGGTATTTTAATTATTCGGGGTGGGGAGCGGCAAAATCCTAGCACAGGCCCTGCATCTAGCAGCTCCTAGGAACAGCCCCTTGTTTTAGGTTTGATCATAGGGCTTTTAGTATTTTTGGACCTGCAAACTTAAAAAATAACTAAATTTAAAAAAAATCATCATAAAAAATTATTGGGGTTTATTAGGTGAGGTTAGGTTTAATGTTGATATCCAAATGCTACCTATCATTTAATACTAGCTTTTAATGGCTTCTGAATGATCCTTAGTATACGATCAGTATATGCAGATTACAAATACCTCATACATGCCAGCATTAATAATTAATAGTACAGTATTAGCTTTTAAAATGTAATTTATTTGTTTGTTTTTTTACACTGTTTAATGACTGCAACATCACTGATCTCAGGCTGGTTAGTTTTGAAAATATCAGTTGCTTTTCAGAGTGGCTTTCCAGCATTCAAACTTGATTTTGGGAATCATCTAGAGTAAGTTAAAGGGACAGTCTACACCTTAGTCATCTTAAAGTCTTACTTTAGATTAAGCTTCAAAAAGCTCATGGTATCTTTTCTATATCATGCAGCAAGAACAGTAAAAAAGTTATTTTAAAAAACATATTGTTTCTGGCCACTTTGAAATGGCTGCCAAGCTTAGCCCACAGATGACAACACAATCTGGACTGTTGCATATGTCATCCAATCACAAAAGGCTCACTAGTTTGATTCAACAGGCTGTCAATGCAGTTCAGCAGAGTGCATACATGCAGCCCAGATTGTGATGTCATCAGTGGGCAGAGCTTGGCAGCCATTTCAAAGAGGCCAGAAACAATATTCATTTTAAAATAACGTTTTTACTGTTCCTGCTGCATGATATAGAAATGGATGCTATTTGCAGCTTAATCTTAAATAATCTTAAATAATAATGGATTCTATTTGCAGCTTAATCTTAAATAAGGTGTAGACTGTCTCTTTAATAAATAATTCAAACCTTAAAGGGATTGGAATAACTTTGGCTATTTTATGCAAATTATGGAATGTGCTAATTAGTGAATTGTTATATTATAACTGTTATTACAGCTAACTTTTACCTTATAAATGAAACATATAGAAAATATAACTATAGAAGAAGTAAAGCAACAGGCAAAAAAGTGCAATAGCTATTGATCAATGTAGAGCAGCAATGCTACCTAACTCTCTATTGTTGAACAGTAAATCAATTGGCATTCTGTATTATCAACTAATTGACAATTACATTTTCCCTGACTATTAAGAATCTACCATTACTCCTTTTGTATAATAATGAGAATGAAACACTGTGTTTAAAGATATTTAAATAACAACCATTTCCAGAACATATATTTAATATATTGAATTTTAGAATATATAATGAAAGTTTCCTTTTTATACCGATGTGTTGACATGAAACCCATCATTTTTCTTTCATGATTCAGATAGAACATACAGTTTTGAACCACTTTCCAATTTACTTCTATTATCAAAATGTCTTCATTTACTTGTTATTCTTTGTTGAAAAGCAGGAAGGTAAGTTGTCTGCAGAACTATATGGCAGCAGTTTTATAAGAATGTTATGCATTAGCAAGAGCACTAGATGGCAGCAGTATTTTCTGTCATGTAGTGTTCCAGACATGTGCACGACACCTATCTAGATATCTCTTCAACAAAGAATAATGTGATAACAAAGAAAATTTGATAAAAGAAGTAAATTGGAAACTTTTTCAAAATTGCATGCTTTGGGGCCTATGTATCAAAGGTCTTGCGGAGCTGATCCGACAGTGCGGATCAGGTCCGCAAGACCTCGCTGAATGCGGAGAGCAATACGCTCTCCATATTCAGCATTGCACCAGCAGCTCACAAGAGCTGCTGGTGCAACGCCGCCCCCTGCAGACTCGTGGCCAATAGGCTGCCAGCAGAGAGGTGTCAATCAACCCGATCGTACTCGATCGGGTTGAATTGTGGCGATTCCTGTCCACTTGCTCAGAGCAGGCGGAAAGGGTTATGGAGCAGCGGTCTAACTCATAACTGCTGTTTCTGGCGAGTCTGAAGACTCGCCAGAAACCCGGGCCCACAAGCTCCATACGGAGCTTAATAAATGGGCCTCATAGTCTGAATCATGATTTTTTTTTAGCAACTTTATCAACTTTTTAAAGTTCAAACAAAACCTACTGCAAACTATTATTAAAATTACAATGGATGTTTGCTTTACAGTATCTAAGAATTGTATTGAAATAATTGTAGAAGGTAGTAAATCTTCCTGAATTCATACATATGATTTACAAGCGAGCTATAAAAGCATTTACTGTGCTGTAAACTTAGCTGTATTTCTTTCAAAACGAGTCATTTCTTTTTCTATCAGAGAGCTAATCTTTTCCATCAGTAAAGGATGCAATGTGATTTTTCCCAAAAAAGAGAAAAGCTTTGAAAACAAAATGTAGATTCTGAATCCAAACGTTATCACTTTTTCACAGTAGTAACTGCCAATAAATTCAAGCACATAGTTAATATGAATTGATAATCAGTGTGTATGTATGTGCTTTGGTACTGAAAACATATTCAAATCTGCTATAGTCAATTATTAATAGTTAGTGACTAGTTTTATTTAAATATACACAGTGAAATATTTTGAATTTGCCTATAAAATTCTTTACTAGTGAAATATTATAATTTATTTCTTAAAATTTTGAAATCAAATATACATTGTCTATAATATAATTGAAATGATTAGACAGGGAACATAAGTATGAGACATAGGGCTTGATGATTTAAAGCTCTTCGCTCAGATGAGAAGATCTAAAATGAGCCTTCAGCACGGATCCCTCACAAGATTCTAGAAAAGCAGATTGTTATGTAGTTTATGTAGGGGAATTACTGGATGTGAAGGAGAGACAAACCCAGTGCAATGTTGCACTGCATTCCATCCTTGTTTTGCTAGATCTACACTTGTGCTTTGTATTTTATATTACTATAGACTTCAGATTATGTCCTTTAAAGAGACAGTAAAGTCAAAATAAAATTTTCTTTATTCAGATACAGCATGCAATTTTAAACAACTTTCCAATTTTACTTGTATTGTCAAATTTGCTTTTTTTCTCTTGGTATCCTTTGTTGAAGACTAAAACTAGGTAGGCTGATAGGAACTTAGGAGTGTGCATGTGACTATAGCAGTCTATGGCAGTAGTGTTTGCAACTATGTATCACATTGCTTTAAATAATGTTGCAAACATGGCTGCCAAATGGCTAAAGACATGCACACTCCTGAACTCACCTAAGATTACTCTTTAACAAAGAATACCAAGTGAACTAAGCACAATTAAAGGGACAGTCAAGTCATAATTAAACTTTCATAAATCAGATAGGGCATGCAATTTTAAACAACTTTACAATTCACTTTTATCATCACATTTGCTTTGTTCTCTTGGTATTTGTAATTAAAAGCTAAACATAGGTAGGCTCATTTGCTAATTTCTATGCCCTTGAAGGCTGCCTCTTATTTCAATGCATTTGACAGTTTTTCACAGCTAGAGGGCGTTAGTTCACGTGTGACATACAGATAACATTGTGCTCACACCCATGGAGTTACCTATGAGTCAGCACTAACTGGCTAAAATGCAAGTCTGTCAAAAGAACTTAGATAAGGGGGCAGAGTGCAGAGGCTTATATACAACGTAATTACAGAAGTAAAAAGTATATTCATATAACAGTGTTTGTTATGCAAAATAGGGTAATAAAGGGATTATCTATCTTTTTAAACAATACAAATTCTGGTGTAGACTGTCCCTTTAATAATTGAAGAGAAATTGGAATTTTGTTTAAAATTTCATGCCCTATCTAATCAATTTGAGTTTAATTTTGACTTTACTATTCCATTAAGTTTTATTACATTTGAGCGTTGCACTTTATAGTTTGTAGTTTAATGTTTTTAGATTTTGTATACAGCAGTGTGTTTAGGATTATAATTTAACAGATTTTGACAGTTTACATGTAACTTTAAAGGGACATGAAACCCAAACATTTTCTTTCAGGATTTAGATGGAGAATACAATT
The DNA here is from genome assembly GCF_027579735.1 of Bombina bombina. Taxonomy (NCBI): domain Eukaryota; kingdom Metazoa; phylum Chordata; class Amphibia; order Anura; family Bombinatoridae; genus Bombina; species Bombina bombina. The sequence goes on along the minus strand of NC_069503.1, from coordinate 743,430,365 downwards.
TTAAACAACTTTCCTATTTACTTCTATTACCTAATTTGCTTCATTCTTTAGGTATCCTTTGCTGAAGAAATAGCAATGTACATGGGTGAGTCAATACCATGATTCATCTTTGTGTAGCCACCCAATCAGCAGTTAATGAGCCTATTTAGATATGTTTTTGACAAATTATATCAAGAGAATGAAACAAATTAGATAATAGAACTTAAGTTGAAAGTTGTTTAAAATTGCATGCTCTTTCTAAATCATAAAATAAAAAATGTGGGTTTTATGTCTCTTTAACCACTTAGGATCATACTTTGTATGTGTATCTTTTACTAATTACATTGCACTTTCTATTTTTTCTATGTAAAATAAAACTGACAGTTTTACAAAGTGAGTGGACAGGGGGGTTCTTGTGGTCTACCTGAATCTCTCTCACAATACTCATGATGGACCTGATGAAAGAGCAGCAGCAAGTTTGCAAGTGGGACTGTCTGGTGAAATGCCCTAAACTGATGCTGGCCACCTTTTGTAATTCCAGAATTAAAAGGAAAATGGCACTGACCTAATAACCTGAAAAATTGGAGGGACAAAAGGATTTGCAGGGTGTGTGCATTGCAAGAAAAAAGAGGGCATGCTTTATGAGGGAGAAGTACAGCAAAAAGGAGGCAGATATTATTACTTTTTAACCCTTCTACCAGCAGCTACAACAGGAGCACAACACAGCTTAGTGGAGCAGCTACTTTTTGGTTAGAGGCAATAGACCCACTGAAGCCCGTTTAAGAAGGGGGAATATTACAAATGCCTCAGAGATGGTACAGAATTTTCTTTGCGAACCTCCTCTTCCCACTACAGTAGATCCTCTGAGCTATTGTGTGGCCTGCTCTAGCTACAGTAGCTCAGGAGCTCCTCTCTTGTCCCACAACCAATGTGCAAAGTAAGCAAGTTTTTTTCATTTACCGGTAATATACTCAACCCTTGATGCTCACAAATGTCTCCACAACTCATGGAACAATGGCATTTCTCATATTTAATATTTCAAACCTAGGTTACCGCATCCTTAGCTTTGGCACTGATTAATTTTGAAATGTTTTCCACTCCTATTCCTGCCCTCCCTGTTCTGTGGTGGTAATATTCTGTCAATGCCAAACCCTCATGAACTGTTGGCTGTTGCGTCCAAAGTTTATGTACTATAAGTCCAACCCCCCTTGTTTAGTAACTCTACTGCCTGATGCTGCCACTCCTACTCCTGCACTCCCTGCTCTGTTGTGGTCATCTTCAATAAATGCAAAGACATCAGGGACATGCTGGGCGCTGTGTCCAAGGGGCTCTAGGAACATGATGCCCTCCTCCTCCTCTGTAGGTGTATTTTGAGGTTTATAGACTGTCAGGCTTACCTACCTAGTTTAGTAAGTATTATGCCTGCTGCTGCCACTCCTGATCTCACTGCTTTGTGGTGTTAACGTCCATCAATGCCAAACCCTCAGGGAATTGCTAGCCACTGTATCTAAAGAACTTTAGGAACCTGTTGCCCTCTTTCTCCCCTGGAGGTGTATTTTTGAGGTCTATGTACTGTCAGGCCTACCTACTTAGTTCAGTAAGTCTGCTGCCTGCCACAGCAACTAATGCTCCTGCTCTCCCTGTTCTGTGGTGGTCATCATTCGTCAAAGCCAAATCCTCATGAAACTGCTAGCCACTGTGTCCAAGTGGCTCAAAGGCAACTATTGCCTTCCTCCTCCCCTTTAGGTGTATTTGTGAGGTTTATGTACTGTTAGGCCTACCTACTTAGTTTAGTAACTCTGCTGCTTCTGCTGCTGCCACTCCTACTCCTGTCCTCCCTGATCATCATCTGTTAATGCCAAATCCTCAGGGAACTGCTGACTGCTGTGTCCAAGAGTCTTAAAGCATTGTTTGCCCTTCTCCTCTTCTGGAGGTTCATTTTTGAGGTTTATGTACTGTCAGGCCTACCTACCTTGTTCAGCAACTCTGCTTCTGCCACAACTGCTTATGCCCTCCCTGCTCTGTGGTGGTCATTATCCTTCAATGCCAAATCTGGCTGCCTTGTCCAAGGGACTCTAGTAAACATATGTTTGTCTTCCTTCCTTGGAGATGTATTTTTTGGGTTTATGTACTATTATTATCAGAAGCCTAGTTTGATTGCACTGCTTCCTGCTGCAGGCTCTCCTGTTCGTGCCGTTCTCTGAGTTGAGTCTCCAAGGAGAACTATTAACCACAAACTTATTTTTGGAGCATGAGATATTTGAAAAAAGAGAGAGCTGAATGACTTGTCTTGACTGGAAAGGTTGCAGTGGTGTTTTTAATTTCAATTTATTGTTTGAATTGTTTTTGTAAAACTTGTTCCAGTTTCTGTATATTCTCATCCCCCAGTTAGCAATACATGTTTGGATTGTTGGCATTTTCTGGCAGTAAAACTTTGTAGCTAAACCAAAGTAGCTAAACCATTTTAGCAGGCTTTCCATAGGCTTTAATAACTAAGCTAAAAAGAACTAAATTCAAACCGAATAGGCTGAAGAGCGAAATTCTGACGTCCTGAATTGGTCAGAAAATCCAAATTGAAAATGTTATAAGTACCAAATTTTTGGCCCATGTTCATGTCTAATATAACCATTATAGCCCTTTCCAGTCAAATACCTTGTCATATACCATATACATTTTAACCCTTATAAAACATTTTTATTAATATTTATATTATTTTTTTCTACAGGAAAGTGTATATATGAGTGAAATAGTTTATTTAAATGTATTCATGTTGTGTTTAGTGAACATTTTTTCCCTCACACTTTACGCTAGGGGGCCGAATTATCGAGCTCCAAATGGAGCTTGATGCCCCTGTTTCCAGATGAGCCTTCAGGTGAACTGCTTGTGCAATGTTAAATGCCGACAGCGTATGCTGTTGGCATTCATTGATGTTTGTCGGTCATGATCCGCTGAGCGGATCATGTCGGACAGACTGATGATAAATCGGCCCCTTGGTCTTCAGTCGCGCTTATCCGATAAATGCAAATTTTGTTTGCTCTCGAGTGCAATAGTTCATTTTCAACTTGTAATATGTGTGCTAGTTAATGTGGTCGTGATATCACGTCCCACGCTAACATTTGCACTCCACTTGTAATGTAGCCCATTGGCATTTCAACTTATAAAACAATTATATCCTATATAATAAATGGCCAAGTATGTTTGTCAGATGCAGTCATGCGCAGTAGAGACTGCACAGGACAAACATACCTGGCCGTTTGGATCCTGACAACTCAGCACTCAGCACAGAGCAAGGCTGAAGCAGAGTGTCAGGGAGCGTGGCCAACGGGAGCGTCGAGATGGGGACGTGGCCGGGCGGGTGTCACCGCGATGGGGCGTAGCCGGGCGGGGTGCCACGATGGGGGCGTGGCCAGAGAGGCAAAGGCTTTCAATTAAGACAGAGCCAGAGAGGGAGCAGGAGAGGGGGAAAGAGAGCCAAAGAGGAAAGAGAGCCAAAGAGGAGAGAGAGCCAAAGAAGAGAAAGAGCAAAAGAGGAGAGAGAGCCAAAGAGGGGGGGGGGAGAGCCAAAGAGGGGGGGGGGAGAGCCAAAGAGGGGGGGAGAGCCAAAGAGGGGGGGAGAGAGCCAAAGAGGGGGGGAGAGAGCCAAAGGGGGGGAGAGAGAGCCAAAGGGGGGGAGAGAGAGAGCCAAAAAGGAGAGAGAGCAAAAGAGGAGAGAGAGCCAAAGAGGGGGGAGAGAGAGCCAAAGAGGGGGGAGAGCCAAAGGGGGGGGAGCCAAAGAGGGGGGAGAGAGAGAACCAAAGAGGAAAGAGAGCCAAAGAGGAGAGAGAGCAAAAGAGGGGAGAGAGCCAAAGAGGGGGGAGAGAGAGTCAAAGAGGGGGGAGAGAGAGACAAAGAGGGGGGGAGCCAAAGAGGGGGTGAGAGAGCTAGAGGGGGGGGGGGAGAGCCAAAGAGGAGGGAGATAGAGAGCCAAAGAGGAAAGAGAGCCAAAGAGGAGAGAGAGCCAAAGAGGAGAGAGTAAAAGAGGGGAGAGAGCCAAAGAGGGGGGAGAGAGAGCCAAAGAGGGGGGAGACAGAGCCAAAGAGGGGGGGAGAGAGCCAAAGAGGGGGGAGAGAACAAAAGAGGGGGGAGAGAGAGCAAAAGAAAGGGGGGAGAGAGCCAAAGAGGGGAGAGAGAGAGCCAAAAAGGAGAGAGAGCAAAAGAGGAGAGAGAGCCAAAGAGGGGGGAGAGAGAGCCAAAGAGGGGGGAGAGCCAAAGGGGGGGGAGCCAAAGAGGGGGGAGAGAGAGAACCAAAGAGGAAAGAGAGCCAAAGAGGAGAGAGAGCAAAAGAGGGGAGAGAGCCAAAGAGGGGGGAGAGAGAGTCAAAGAGGGGGGAGAGAGAGACAAAGAGGGGGGGAGCCAAAGAGGGGGTGAGAGAGCTAGAGGGGGGGGGGGGAGAGCCAAAGAGGAGGGAGATAGAGAGCCAAAGAGGAAAGAGAGCCAAAGAGGAGAGAGAGCCAAAGAGGAGAGAGTAAAAGAGGGGAGAGAGCCAAAGAGGGGGGAGAGAGAGCCAAAGAGGGGGGAGACAGAGCCAAAGAGGGGGGGAGAGAGCCAAAGAGGGGGGAGAGAACAAAAGAGGGGGGAGAGAGAGCAAAAGAAAGGGGGGAGAGAGCCAAAGAGGGGAGAGAGAGAGCAAAAGAGGGGAGAGAGAGAGAGCAAAAGAGAGGAGAGAGAGCGCAAAGGAGAGGGGGGAGAGAGAGCAAAAGAAAGGGGGGAGAGAGCCAAAGAGGGGAGAGAGAGAGCAAAAGAGGGGAGAGAGAGAGCAAAAGAGAGGAGAGAGAGCGCAAAGGAGAGGGGGGAGAGAGCGCAAAGGAGAGGGGGGAGAGAACGCAAAAGAGAGGGGGGAAGAGAGAGCAAAAGAGAGGAGGGAGAGAGCAAGGGGTGGGACCGCTGTACTGCAAAAAATGGCCTGTGTACACGGGCTTTAGTACTAGTTTTTTATAAATTGCATAATGTTTTTTTGTTTGTGTAGTATATTATGCCTTCAGCATGAATGTTAAACAGTCACAAGCTGTCTGTCATACCAGGAGTATTCTACTGCATACTTAGCAGAGTAGGATTAAGCTTCTTTTTTATTATAAAAGAGAAATGACACAGAATTATACTTTTTGAAAGCAGTTATGTTCTAAGCGATGTATCTGTTTTAATATATTTTATTATACTGAAATTTATAGAAAATAAACTTATGTTCTGAAAATGCCCTGAGCCTGCATATATCATACACTTTAATGTGCAGAACAACTGCAACTGAATTTTGGTGTTTTCCCACATTCAGCAACAGTAATGGGATTAGTATCCCAGCAAGTGGCGCTTTTGCAGATCCCAACTCTTTTAGATACACAAGATCAATAGTAATTGCATGCATTCTGAGCAGCAGCAAAGGCATTTCTCATGCTGTTCTTGCCCTTTGAACCTGGAGAATCACAAGAATTGTGATTTGAACCTGAATGCCCTTAGCACCTGATGTTCACAGATGTGTAGATACTGAAACTATAAACCTAATTCCTTCTTCCACCAAATGAAGGATATCAAAACACCCTAATGAATCCTGCTGGGAATTAAAACCTGTGTTCTCCAGATTTAGTTCTCAAGTTATATAAACCCATATAAAAACAGGGTCAGGTTTATGAGATCATTCTGAGCGTTTTAAAACACAACCTTTTATCCCTTGCATAGTTTTGCTTTAACTGCTATAAATATATCAAAACATTTCACATATAACATTATCCCTGACATTTTAGCTCTTTGTTATTTATGATGCCATAATATGAGAATTGTTCATATCACATGCTATTGCTGTTATCGTTATCTATAATGATATTACACGCTCTACAGGTACAGCAGGATTATAGGGGCTTCAGATGGAAACACCTGCAGCAAGTACAAAGCATTCCTTCTCTTTTACAGGGATTAACAATTATACAAACAACATATGTGTTTTATTGTTTTCCTTTTTGCTTTGCAAAGTTTTGTCATTCAAGTCAAAAGTTAAAAGTCAAATCAGAAAACAAAAACTAAATACCCTGTAGAAATTTGCTAATGACTTCCCACATGTATTCACTTAAATAATAGCTCTTTTATACTAGAAATAGATCAAATTTTATGCAAAGAGATATTACACATGTATGTGATCACATCAGCTGTTGCATACAATAATGTGTTAACGTGTAAAAATATTTGAACACTTTGAAAAGATTCTGGGGGCTCATAATTTGAACTACATTGTTATTTCTTCCTTTTTATTAGATTGTTATAATTATTACCTTATTAATTGTTTGTTTTATAACTAGCATTATAATGAAAAGTGGCAGCAGTTTTATTCTAAATTAATTCTGAATATTTGCAAAAGATTTGATAATCATTTTTGGAAACAATAGATTATTTTTCCCTTTATGAAGTTTAGAATTAGATTTTTTTAATATAATCTTTGTAATAATATAAAAATGTTTATTCTCATATACTTCAGATCTTTTGTAACAATATTCAAATGTTTATTCTCATATACTTCAGATCTTGTGTATGAGAATAAACACTTAAATATAATATTATTATTATATTATTGGGTAATCAAATGGCAGAATGAATATCAAGTGGAACGTGTTCTACAATTCAAGGTTCAAAATTTCAACAATTCCTAATTATTATCAAATAATTTCTGCAGTATTACATAATGACGTTGTAACAAAACATGGAGTATAAATAGTGTCACATTACAAATTGTGAGCAAGTTTACAAGTAGCGCGTTATGAGTTTTCCATGCGGGATGTGCTCTTTTCACAATCAATTTCAATTGCACAGGTATTACAAACCCTTGATAAAATCGCGGTTGAGCATGTGCATTCGCATTTTATGCAACAATCCTTTCCACACTTGAAGAACCGTTGTTAATGCTTTTCAGCAAAAAAAAAGTGCCACGAAAAAAAATACATTACAAAGTACAGTTACACTCATATTAACACTGTCTAATAAAAATTATTAAAAAAAATATTGCAGACAAAATTTATAAGGACTCAAAGATAGGTGATCTCGGGTGTTAGAAAAAAAAATCTGACACAGGGATTTTACATTGACACATATACATATTCATAGAGAAACATGAATTTATATGAATATACAAATGTTTAACTATGGAGATACTGAAAATATTTTATATTACAATCTTATGCTCATTAAACAATATCTCAGATGTACTTTCAATGCGATATTCGCATATAGATCTCAAGATATCTAGACATATATACTGTATATTCATATACATATCTCGCAAAAAATAGATATATCAATCCAAATATCATCAAATATATATATAGAAATATTTATTTAGAAATAAATATAACATAATCCATTGCGAGAACATTTTCGCATTATGAAATATTAGCATTTTCATGTACACTTTTCAAGGAGAATACATCATGGGCTTTGCACAACAGCTTAGTTTTTTTTATATATTTGTCTTCTCCATTGACTTCTATGGGATTGGGCAATACATGAACGTGCACGCAATTTTGCGGTTTGCATTACGCGGCTTAATGCGTGTGCAAAATAAGTTATTTTGCAACTTGTAATACCTGCACAACCCCAAATACGAAAAAGCCAAAACACACTCTGTGTTTTTGCAACTGATTAGCCACAAGACTGCACAACCCCAAATGCGAAAAAGCCAAAACGCACTCAGTGTTTTTGCAACTGATTAGCCACAAGACTTGCAATCTTGCTCTGTGAGTGTATATTTTCTGCAAGATTACAAGTCCAGTAATTTTATAAGTTTAATATGTGAGTGTAAATTTTCCACAAGATTATTAATATTTTTTATTTCTTTATTTTGGTATTTTCTAGACTTTGTATAATGGTAAAATTATGTATTAATTGCAGGATCTGGAGTTTCTGTAAGTGTTAGCAATGGCACATACAGTACATATATCACTTATGACAATTTTTGGCTAGAACCAGCATTTAAGTGTTACCTTATTTCTTCCAATCCACAATGAATTTATATTGTTCTGCAATTTTAAAACCAAAATACTGTAAACTACAAATGAATGATTAAAGGTAGCAATGTCCATCAAGGTTTAAAGTTCTTCATCTCTAGAATAAGTTCAATCTTGTCCTTTTTGTGTGGATCAAATATAAATGATCTACTGTAGATTTAATATATTTACCTAGTTACTTGCTGCTTATTTAAAGATTAAAGGGACAGTCAAGTCCAAAAAAAACTTTCATTTTTCAAATAGGGCATGTAATTTCAAACAACTTTCCAATTTACTTTTATCAACAATTTTGCTTTGTTCTCTTGGTATTCTAGTTGAAAGCAAACCTAGGGAGGCACATATGATAATTTCTAAGCCCTTGAAGGCCGCCTCTATTTTATTTACTTTTCACAGCAGGGGAGAGCAAGCTCATGTAGGCCATATAGATAGCATTGTGATCACGCCCGTGGCAAGTGGCAGACACTGCACTAATTGGCTAAAATGCAACTATATGCAAAATAACTAAAAGTCATGTGATTAGGGGCGGTCAGAAGATGCTTAGATACAAGTTAGTCACAGAAGTAAAAAGTGTATTAATATAACAGTGTTGGTTTTGCAAAAAACTGGGGAATGGGTAATAAAGGGATTATCTATATTTTTAAACAACAAAAATTCTGGTGTTAACTGTCCCTTTAAGTAGTACTGTATGTTTATGCTTTGATGATTAGAATTTTTTTTCCACTGCTATAAAAATGACACAAGAGATTGTATTTGGAGTAATTCCATTCATACCCTTTATTCATATGAAAATACTTCAAAATAAATAGACTAATAATTTTAGTAACTTGTGCCCTTATAGCATATATATACAGTTATCGTAAGCATTTCATCTGCTTAGCTTCACAGTTGTCACACTATTGACGGCATTTAAAGTGAAGGTCAATTTTGATGAATTAGTGCCCGGTTTTTAATAATCCTATTAAAAACAAGGGCACTTTAATTAATCAAAATTGACATGTCACTCGTTTTCTTCAAAAACGTACCTTTTAATCCTGGCAGCCGCTCGAGCACTTCCTCCGCCCGTCGCAAGCCGTCTTCGTGGGTCCAAAATGACAAATACGGCTTCCTCCAATCACGGCGTTGCATCAGGCCAAGAGTCCCCCGGGGGAAAGCCGTGATTGGAGAACGCCGGATTCGTCATTTCTGACGTCTGCAGAGGCCTTCAACGGCCGGGGGAATCACTGGAGCCCCTGCCAGGATTAAAAGGTAAGTTTTTGAAGAAAACAAGTGAAATGTCAATTTTGATTAATTAAAGTGCCTTTGTTTTTAATAGGATTATTAAAAACCGGTCACTAATTCATCAAAACTGACATTCACTTTAAAGAGACACATTAAAATATTTTTTTTTTTTTTTTACTTTTAGTGTTACCAAAAATCTGCACAAAATGAATATAAAATATTTTTTCACCAATCAGCAAGGACAACCTAGGTTGTTCACCAAAAATGGGCCGACATCTAAACTTACATTCTTGCATTTCAAATAAAGATATCAAGAGAATAAAGAAAATTTGATAATAGGAGTAAATTAGAAAGTTGCTTAAAATGCATTGCTCTATCTGAATCACAAAAGAAAACATTTGGGTTCAGTGTCCCTTTAAGTAGTCTGCTTTGCTGTGACTGCTGTATATAAGCTCTAGCCCTAACTAAGCAACCCCTTAGAAGTAATGCAATTTCTGTAAGGTGATATAATTTTGAATAATTTGACATTTTAGCGATTTTGCACAGGTGTGTACTCAGTTCTGTTTTATACTGTATGTATATATATATATATATATATATTTACACTTTTTTTATATATATGTATATATACAGGGCTCAAAATGTCCACTCTTTACTAGCAATTTACTAGAAGTATAGTTGTGTGTTGTAAGTAGCAACGTTAGCACATTTGCAAAATGTGCACTCCTGTTGCAGCACTGACAAACACACATTTTGAGCTATGTGCTAAAAATATTATCTGAAGGGATATTATATATCCTAGAAAGTGCAAGGATATGTTATTCCTCTGTTGTAGGAACTCCATTAGTGCTTAGACTGTTACTTCTGAGAGGGTAAACGGGGCAGAGAGAGAGATTTTAGAGGAAAAGTAAAAGTGGAACAGAAGATAGCTTTACCAGAAAGTGGAGAAAAAGAAAAAAAAAGAGTAAAGAGATATGAGAGAGGGAAAAGAAAACGTGTAAAGAGAAGTTATGGCTTGAGAGAGAAGGGAGAGAGTAAAAAGAGAGATTGAAGAGAGGAGGGAGGGGAGAAAGATAGTTAAGAGAGAGAAGGGAGAGATGATAATTATTAAAAGAAAATCTCCAGGTCTGCTAAAACCTTCCATGACTGTCAGCACTTTCTCTACTCTCTCACTTCAACAACTTCCTATTTCTATCTAGTTGTCTTCCCCGGAACCACCAAGTTCATGTTGCTGACTGCCATGCACTTTTTTTTGTTAATCTATTACTGTATGTACCATTATTTTTTAAGGTAGAAAATATATAAAAAATTAAATTACTGCACAATAATGTGTTTCGCAATGGCAAAACCTATGCAAAGAGGGGGTGGAGTGTGTGTGCAGGTAGTTGGTAGGATCAGAAGTGCCGAGTAACATTTTGACCTAGCTAGTAGCTTATGATTTGAAATTTTGAGCCCTATATATATTTATATATATATATATATATATATATATATATATACTAGCTGTTGACCGCTGCTTTGCTGGCGTGAATTTTGTGATTTGTAAGAAATAGCGAAAAACCCGACCACTCGCAACGACATGTGGCCTCACATGTGTGCCCGTTGAGTTGCACACTCGCTGACATGAATTTTTTGAGTTTTCATTAATTCTCGTAATCTAAATACCAATTTTCACGTCTGTAACATCTTTGGTTTTTGAGATATAGGTATCCTCATAAATCAGCCCCCCCACTTTTGACCCTCCTTAAGTGGATTCTTTTTGAAATGTTAAAACACGTATTTCTTTATTTTGTAAGAAGAATCTAAATACCAATTTTTACATCTGTTAACATCTTTGGTTTTTGAGATATAGGTATCCTCATAAATTAGCCCCCCTCTTTTGACCCCCCTGTAAGTGGATTTTGGGGAAATGGTAAAACATGTGTTTTTTTATTTTTATATATATAAAACTTACAGTGATGTTTTCATTCATAACAAGGCACAGATCATAATGAAGCATTGTATTGATATCATTGTAATGATACCTTTAGGTTTTACACAGTAATAATAACTGTATGATAAGAAAACAGAAGCTCAAAATCCCATTATAAGCAATTTAGCTCGCTTGGCAACAATCCAGATTTAAAGCAATGCAATATAGTTGGACATTAAATGCAAGTATTTAATGTTAAGACCTTAGGCCCGAATACTCTTTAAAAAGGGGCAGTTCCTGCAAGTGGAAATCATATAGAAATGAATGGAGCTTGCTGAAAAGGGAAACTGCACTGGGTAGCACAACGTTAGCAGTGAGCAAGGGCTGCTGTTTAAAAATTAAACCATGCATCAAAAACAAATCACATTGCACTGCTTTCTGCTTATAGCATCTTACAATTGGCTCTATTTTTGTATGCATGTGTTTTTCTATTAGGGTATTTTGCGTTTTTTGTGACAACCTCACCACCTTTTAGTTTGTGAGAAAAAAACAGTGAGTTCTATAAGGCGGAAATGTTTAGATAAGTATGCTTGGATTTGAGAGACAATTTCACACATGCCCATGGAATGAAAAAAGAAACACAGAGGCGCCCAATGGCCTAATACCACAATACCAAGGGACAAGCGAAATATGTAAGACTAATACTCACAAAGAATAGCACCAAAAAGTGCAAGGAAGCAGACTGGAACCTCACAGTTGCCCAGCAAACTGAACAGATGCAGAGATAATTCTGTAGTAATTCTTCACCAGTGAGGTCCTCCTGGTTCATGTAGCAAAGCACCTCCAGGTGCAATATACACAGACTGGGACTTCTCAGCGGCCCAGCTGACTGTTTCAAAGGTTTCAGCAAATAAGATAGCTCCCAAAACTGATGCAGGAGTATAGCAGGATTCCCAGATCAAATCCAGCAGCAAGTGTATTAGTTAAAAAGAATATTTTTATTTTAAAATGAACATGTTTCTCAGCCTACAACTGGCTGTTTCCTTAGGCTATGAAAATATGAAATTAATGATAAAATCAATAGGCTTGAGTTAGTAAAACTAACTGATATATCTATAACATAATCGCGTTTGTAACGTGTCCGTCGCCGGCGTCAGTTGCACATGCAGCCTGCAGCGCAAGACAACTTCAGGAGCTCCAGCTCTCAGCTGTAACATAACAGCTGAGAGCTGGAACTCCAGAAGCCTCAGGCATCTTCCTCATATGGAGCTGGACACACTGTGTGTGTCACCATCTGTAATGATCTTCCCTGCTGGTGCCGGCGGGAGGTGGATGGCGGGTGGGCGGCTCAGCAGCGGAAGGGAGAGGGAAGGGGAGGAAGTGGGAGTGTCCTCCTACAGAAAAAAAAGGACAGGAAGGGATGGGGCAGCTACAAAGGGAAAGGGAGGGAGTGGAAGTGCCTTACTACAAAAAGGGACAGAGGGATAGGGGCAGAGGGATAGGGGCAGAGGTATAGGGGCAGAGGGATAGGGATAGAGGGATAGGGACAGAGGGATAGGGACAGAGGGATAGGGTCAGAGGGATAGGAAAAGAGGGATAGGGACAGAGGGATAGGAACAGAGGGATAGGGACAGAGGGATAGAGCTAGATGGATAGGGACAGAGGTATAGGAACAGAGGGATAGGGACAGAGGGATAGGAACAGAGGGATAGGGACAGAGGGATAGAGCTAGATGGATAGGGACAGAGGGATAGGGACAGAGGGATAGGGACAGAGCGATAGGGATAGAAGTATAGGGATAGAGGGATAGGGACAGGGATAGAGGGACAGGGACAAAGGGATAGAGGGACAGGGACAGAGGAATTAGGGGCACAGACAGAGGGATAGGGACAGAGGGATAGGGACAGGGACCAAGGGATAGAGGGACAGGGACAGATGAATAGGGACAGAGGGATAGGGATAGAGGGACAGGGACAGAGGAATAGGAACAGAGGGATCAAGATAGTGGGACAGGGATAGAGGAATAGGGACAGGGGGGTAGAGACAGGGGAATAGAGAGAGAGGGATAGGGATAGAGGGATAGGGATATAGGGATAGGGACAGAGGGATAGGGACAGAGGGATAGGGACAGAGGGATAGGGGCAGAGAGACAGGGACAGGGATAGAGGGGCAGAGGGATTGGGACATAGGGACAGAGGAATAGGGACACAGGGACAGAAGGATAGAGGGACAGGGACAGAGTAATAGGGACATGGATAGAGGGATATGGACAGATGGATAGAGGGATAGGGATAGATGGACCTCACTTTAAAAAAATAGACTGCTTTGTATATATATATATATGTATATGTAGAATGGAGGGCACTCATAGGATTTTGTTGTATTAAAGTGATATTTTTATTGAAAAAAGTGGTATCTCACAAATCTTAGTCGACATTTCGGCTCATAAAGTGAGCCTTTCTCAAGACAATCTTATATATTTTTCGGCGTTACAGACCACCATTCCTAAACAGTGATTCACTGTTTAGGAATGGCGGTCTGAAATGCCAAAAGATATATAAGATTTTCTTGAGAAAGACTAATTGTATGAGCCGAAACATTGACTAAAATTTGTCTGATACCACTTTTTTCAATAAAAATATCACTTTAATACAACAAAGTCCTAGGAGTGCCCTCCATTCTACATTTGAATATATGAATATTACTAGAGGAGACACCTGGGCCAAAGAAGAGATATTCAAATGAGGGAGTGCATCAAGCAAGAAGTATATATATATATATATATATATATATATAATCCCAAAAAGAAGCAGGCACTCTCCGTTTGAATTTTCAAAAAATGATTTACTACGTAGTAAATCATTTTTTGAAAATTCAAACGGAGAGTGCCTGCTTCTTTTTGGGATTGTTTGTACTTTTGCTGTGCACCCCGGATTATAATTGAGAGTGCTTTACCACTGGATTTTGTTCTTTTATATATATATATATATATATATATATATACACACACACACATACTCAGTGTCCTCTTTTTCAGGTACACATTTCTAATACTGAGTAGGAGCCCCCCCCCCCCTTTTGCCCCCAGAACAGACTGCATTCTTCATGGCATGGATTCAACAAGGTGCTTGTAACATTCCACAGAGATTCTAATTCATGCTTACATGACCGCATCAAGCTGTGATTCAGATTTGGGATCTGGTAACTATAGAGTACACTGGCATACACTGAAATCATTTTCATGTTTTAAAAAACATCTTAAAATGTATTAAGCTGCAAATACAGCTTTGGAGCTTCTGCAGTGCAGGTTTTCATGAATTAATAGTTATAATGCAGGAATCGTAAGACCACTGTCTCTTAGCCTCTATGCCAGCTCTAAGCTGGTAGTTTAAATTACCCTAGGACTAGTTAAATTGGAGGACTGGTAGTCCCTGCTCTTGAGTGATTATTTGCAGCTACTCATGAAACAATAAATGTGAGCAGAGCGAAACTGCCCACTTGCCACGATTACAGGTCACTTAAATAGGAATCCCATCCACCTGCACATTGATAATGGAGACAATACTGCATTATAGTGCTGGAACTAATGATAGGAAGATGGGTAGACTGTGGGCCTACAGATGCACACAGTAAGCAACAGTAAGGATGTGTTATTTAAGCAAAGCATAATTGGTAGAAAGGGACTAATGTGTGCCAAGTAAATATTAAACAAAACAAACCACCACCAAGGGGAACATGGGGGAAATGGGCTTTTGACCCCATTAAGGAAGGGATGCCCTTTCTTTTGGGATATGGGGGTATTTTGAATTAAGGGTTTTCAGAAAAGCAGGAAAAAAATGCTGTTACTTTTGTTCTAGCATCCCTTTTCATTACCCGTGATGCCACAGATGGAGGTTTTGTGCAAGAGGTAGATACCTACCTGGCTGTTAAAGCAGCTCCTATGAGTCCTTGAATCATTGCTACATCATCGGAGGAAGAAGCTTTAGGGAGTAAGGTGACATGTACTGCTGCTGGATTGCCTCAGTCGTGAAATGGGGGTGGGGCCTTTCAGGTCAGGGGAGTTCTAGAGATGTGAGATGGAGAAACAGTTGTAAGATGGATAAGTTGTCCTCATTGGCAAGGCCTGGTGTATGGACTGGACCAAGTAGCAGTGCTACAGACTGGCAGAGCTGGCAGGTAAAGGACGAATTGGGAATGGAACTGTTCATGGCCAAGTGTGGTCGGGTGAGCAATGATTTGGGCTTAGGCTCTTGGCTCATGGGAATATTAGAAAAAGTCAGGACCTTTAAATGGTTTCATACAGGAGTGGAAGGAAGGAGTAGATTACTCATAATGGTATGTAGATTGAATAAAATCCAGTGCACTCTTGTCTCCATCTACACTCCTAACACTAAACAAATCCCATTCTTACGAGCTCTACTGGAGTGTATAGAACAGCTGAAGCAGGGTCACCTCTTTCTAGGAGGTGATTTCAATATTATATGGAACCCAAATGTAGATATAATAAACCCGGGGAAACGCCCCATTGACCGCAGCGTGACCTCACTGTCTTCCGCCTTCTGAAAACTTATTTACCAGTATAACCTTTATTATATCTGGAGGTGCCTGTTCTCAGGAGAGAGGACTTCACCTTCTTTTCCAGACCTCATAATTCATACTCCCAGATAGATTTAGTCTTCTGCGATCCTCTGTCAATTGACTCATTTACACAAACTTGTATTAGACCATGCATGGTGTCTGATCATGATTTGGTCTGTGCAGACTTCTCATTGCTGCATGCACCAAACAGCCACCCCCTTGGAAAATCCCAGAGAGATTTTTCTCTGACAGGGAGATACCAGAAATTACCCTGTCATACATGACTTCTTCACACTTAATGACACAGTAGACACTAATCTATCTATGGTCTGGGCTGTGTTCAAAGCATTTATATGAGACGCCACTTCATAGCTAGAGCCACACAATCAAAGAAAGACCTAATAATCCCTCTAGCTAAGCTATATTCCAATCTTAGACAGATGAAGATAATTAACAAACTTGACCCAGCACATTCAATAGCTCAAAAAATAGGGGACATTCAGGAAGAGATAAACAAAAGAGAGGAAATGCGGGTCCAAGACAACCTACTTAAGCTTAAACAGCTTTACTACTACAAGGGCAATAAAGCTTATAGGCTGCCAGCAGCTAAACTTAGATATAGAACACAACAGAGATGGATAGCGGCAATCAAGACACGGAATGGGACAGTATACTCACCCAAAGGTATAAGCACTGCATTTGCAAAATATTATCATACACTATACAATCTCTGCGATTCCCCTGAGACCCCTTGCCCTGACCAAAGTGCAATACAGACCTTTATAGATTCTCTTCAACTACCCCGGCTGCCCACAGAGGCTGCAGAAGACCTGGAGCATCCCTTCTCATTAGATGAAGTCAAGATGGCAGTGAAGTCCCTTAAACCCACAGGCCCTGATGACGTCCCAGCCTGCTTCTATAAAATCTATGCCCTAGAACTCTTACCGATCCTTTTGAGACTTTATAATGAATTGGCCAAACTAACTCACCTCCCAAGTGAATATCTTGAAGCAAGCATCCTCACTATACCTAAGGAAGGGAAGGATCCAATCCTATGCAAAAGCTACAAACCGATCTCACTTATAAATGTAGACATCAAGATCTACTCAAAGATCCTTGGAAATAGATTAACAATTCATATTCCATCCATTTTCCATTTGAACCAAGTGGGTTTTGTCTTATGGTGCCAAGGTACTGACAATACCCGTAGGTTATTAAATATATTCATGTAATCGGCAGATATGGACCTTTCCTTCCTTGCTCTCTCACTCGACGCTGAAAAGGCTTTTGATAGAGTGAATTGGGATTATATGTTCTGAACTCTGGCTACATTCGGAGTTCCAAACTATTTATGTGCAGCAATTAGAGCCTTCTAATCCACACCGACAGCCAAGGTGAAAGGCATGGGATTCTGTTCATTGCCCATACCCATCACTAATGGGACGAGACAGGGATGCCCGTTATCCCCCTTTCTATTTGCTTTGTCAATTGAGCCATTAGCAGCAGCCATAAGGAGATCGAGAGACATTTAAGGATTACTTATACATGATACAGAGCAAAAGTTAGCCCTATTTGTTGATGATCTGACTATGTACCTTTCAGACCCCTCCACCTCCCTACCCTCTCTCTTTAATCTGCTGAATCATTTTAGCTCACGCTCATACTACAAGGTCAACGTCACTAAGATGGAAGCCTAGTCCATTGGCATTCCATCCATAGATCTTCGAGACCTTCAACGGACCTACTATTTCAAGTGGTGCTTGAGGGGCATCTGGCATTTGAGAGTTTTCATTTCCCTTGACAAAGTTATAACTCTTTGAGACAAATATGAATCCCTATTGAAAAACATTGATTTGCTACTTATATCTAAGAGATATGAAGAGGTCTCGTGATGGGGTAGGGTAGCGGTGGTAAAAATGATGATTCCAAAAACTTACATAACTCTTTAGATGCCTGCCCGTTCCAGTTGCTGGCCCCTATCCTAACTTAATTCCAGACACTATTCACAAACTTTATTTGCAATGGGAAAAAAAATGAGAGTAGCTGTTTATATCCTTCAGGCCCATGTGGACCAAGGGGGCATTGGCCTACCCAATGTTAGACCGTACCATGATGCAGCCATGCTATTGCATGTCTCAGCTTGGGGCCTAGCCTTCCACCTACTAGGTGGCGAGAACTCAAACAGGCCTCATTGCCGGCCTAGGTACACCTTGATGATCTGCTATGGAAACCTCCACATAGTCACAACCAACCTGCTATCCCAAATTCAAATGTGAAGGAGTGCCAACGGACTTGGCTAAAACTGTGCTATAGTTTTGTTTTTCTAATTGACCATTCTGAGCTATTGGATTTTATGAGCATTCCTCCCAGACTCCACTTTGACACTTTCAGACTGAGATCCATGCTGCGGGCTTGGGACTTCATCAGGGAAGACCTAAGAAGCTTAACCCTCTGGGAGTCCAGATGGACCTCTGACCTCCAACTCAATAAACCACTCTCAACACACTACCAACTTCTCCCACATTAAACTGTCATTTTAAAAAGGAGACACATAAATGCATGGGACCTGGAGTGGAGACAGGAGTACACTTCCCAACAACGGACCCAAGCTATAACCACGACCAGGACCACCATACACTGTGTCACCATGTAAGAAATAATATACTACTAATTGCTAACTAGACGGCATCTAATACCCACCAAATTACAAAAGTTTTATTCCACCTTCTCAGATCTATGCTGGAGGGGATGCAGAGATAAGGGAGATCCTATACACATATGGTGGAGATGCACACAATTATAATCCTACTGGATGAAGACCAGATCCCTATGTACTAATCTGGGTCTCCCAGATATTACTCATCCAATTATGGCCCTCCTTCACATGATATAAACAAGCTTCCCTGACTCAGCCGATACCTACTGTTATACATACTGATCTCCTCCAAACTCCTGATAGCTTGGAATTGGAAATGAATCTTACCCCCAAAATGGCAGGGAGTTCTAGATATTGTTAGATACATTAAAACCATGGAAGAAAATATCTTCATGTCTAAACAACAAATGGACACCTTTTATCACATTTGGGAGCTTTGGGACTCCTATTGGCAGCATAGACCGCATTAATTGATAAAGGTTTTTTAGTGACCCCAATCTCATAAATTTTATACTCTGCAGCTGGAATAACAAGTCATTAAAAAAAAAACAACTAAAGGAAAAACAATTTTACATTATACTGTCCCTTTAAATAGCACGCCTAGCAGACAGGGAGTTAGCGTGCCTCAGCGCAACAAAGAATTAGCACACTCTGCTAGCTTGATGTAAGCAGGGTAAGCTCCAAAGGACAGTTTGTGCATGAAGCAACAGAGTCCATAGCGCGGCCACACTGAGATTAACAGCGCACAGTCAGCAGCTAGCTATCCTGAAGATACAGAGTGCAGCACACGCTAAATAAATGCTTTTGTGACAATTTTAGTGAACATAAAAAAATGTTTTGCTGTGTTTTCGTCAATGTATGACAGTGAGTTTGTGTGGGAGAGTGGTAAAGTGAGTGTATCAATGTATTACTGTTCCTTATGTATAAAGAATTGTTGGATATTTTACTAATATCCCTATAAGTATAAGGAACTATATTTTACCCTCTATGGAATTGTGGTCTATATACTTGATTTTATATATGGGTTTGACAATTACATATTAGGTATGAGAGAATTTTAGAATTTTGACATTTGAACAGTAAAACAAATAGACCCCTTGACAGTCACCCTGCCATTAAAATATTTTTATATAACAAATGTTAGTATTGAGGTATGTGAGACTCAGCATTTAAATATAGGGCTAGATTACGAGATGATTTGCGGGCTTCAGGTTGCGCTTGTATTACAAGTTGAAAGTAAAAAGTTTGCTCGCCGGATTTTCAAAAACACGCAAACTTTTTACTTTTTAACTTGTAATACGAGCGCAATCCTATGCGTACAAAAAGGCTTCCTTCTAGTGAAGTTAACGAGCGAGTGGGAGTGGCAAATTAGCGCTCCACTTGTAATCTAGCCCTATAATTATAATGGGCTAGATTACAAATGTCGTGCTAACTGTTGTGCGCAAGCCATATTGGCTTTTTGCGTATTAACAGAAATAGCACTCTATTGCAATTTGAAAGTAAACGCAATCACAAGAGCGAAATTGCATTTTGACTGAAAAGCCTTGCATAAAGAGTAGTGTGTTAAAAAAAGTTTGCAATTAATACAACATAAAAACATTGAAAATTACGGTTACACTTACATAAATACTATCTGATAAAAATTATTCATATAAGTATAAAAAAAAGTTATAATGGCTTAAAGTATATGGTATATGACATGGTGTTTGACTGCAAAGGGCTATATCATATATATACATACATATACATGTATAAATATGTATATGTATGTGTGTGTGTGTGTGTATATATACAGTATATATATATATATATATATATATATATATATGTATTCATACACATGTTTGTGTACATATGTATTTATGTACTCATACACGTGTGTGTACATATGTATTTATGTATTTTACTGTATATTTACTGTACATATTAAACATTCCAATGTTCTTCACATACCGGAATGTTATTTCTATTGTAAATACATACAGTGGGGCAAAAAAGTATTTAGTCAGCCACCAATTGTGCAAGTTCTCCCACTTAAGAAGATGAGAGAAGCCTGTAATTTTTATCATAGGTATACCTCAACTATAAGAGACAAAATGTGGAAACAAATCCAGACAATCACATTGTCTGATTTGGAAAGAATTTATTTGCATATTATGGTGGAAAATAAGTATTTGGTCACCTACAAACAAGCAAGATTTCTGGCTCTCACAGACCTGTATCTTCTTCTTTAAGAGGCTCCTCTGTCCTCCACTCATTACCTGTATTAATGGCACCTGTTTGAACTTGTTATCAGTATAAAAGACACCTGTCCACAACTTCAAACAGTCACACTCCAAACTCCACTATGGTGAAGACCAAAGAGCTGCCGAAGGACACCAGAAACAAAATTGTAGACCTTCACCAGGCTGGAAAGACTGAATATGCAATAGGCAAGCAGCTTGGTGTGAAGAAATCAACTGTGGGAGCAATAATTAGAAAATGGAAGACAACAAGACCACTGATAATCTCCCTCGATCTGGGGCTCCACGCAAGATCTCACCCCGTGGGGTCAAAATGATCACAAGAACGGTGAGCAAACATCCCAGAACCACACGGGGGACCTAGTGAATGACCTGCAGAGAGCTGGGACAAACATAACAAAGGCTACCATCAGTAACACACTACGCCGCCAGGAACTCAGATCCTGCAGTGCCAGACGTGTCCCCCATGCTTAAGCCAGTACATGTCTGGGCCCGTCTGAAGTATGCTAGAGAGCATTTAGATGATCCAGAAGTGGATTGAGAGAATGTCATATGGTCAGATGAAACCAAAGTAGAACTGTTTGGTAGAAACACAACTCGTCGTGTTTGGAGGAGAGAGAATGTTGAGTTGCAACCAAAGAACACCATACCTACTGTGAAGCATGAGGGTGGCAACATCATGCTTTGGGGCTGTTTCTCTGCAAAGGGAACAGGACGACTGATCCGTGTACATGAAAGAATGAATGGTGCCATGTATTGTGAGATTTTGAGTGCAAACCTCCTTCCATCAGCAAGGGCATTGAAGATGAAACGTTGCTGGGTCTTTCAGCATGACAATGATCCCAAACACACTGCCCGGGCAACGAAGGAGTGGCTTCGTAAGAAGCATTTCAAGGTCCTGGAGTGGCCTAGCCAGTCTCCAGATCTCAACCTCATAGAAAACCTTTGGAGGGAGTTGAAAGTCCGTGTTGCCCAGCGACAGGCACAAAACATCACTTTTCTAGAGGAGATCTGCATGCAGGAATGGGCCAACATACCAGCAACAGTGTGTGACAACCTTGTGAAGACTTACAGAAAATGTTTGACCTCTGTCATTGCCATCAAAGTATTGAGATGAACTTTTGATATTGACCAAATACTTATTTTCCACCATAAAATGCAAATAAATTCTTTCCAAATCAGACAATGTGATTGTCTTGATTTGTTTCCACATTTTGTCTCTCATAGTTGAGGTATACCTATGATGAAAATTACAGGCCTCTCTCATCTTCTTAAGTGGGATAACTTGCACAATTGGTGGCTGACTAAATACTTTTTTGCCCCACTGTATTTCTATATATTTATATGTATACACCTATACCTGTATATCTATTCTTTTCACATATATAAAGAAATATATATTTTATAATAATAAAAAAATAATATTATTTTATAAATATTATTTTTTTTCTATGTGAAGAAAATATGAATGCTTTCATGCTTTTTAAATATTTCTCTCTAGGGGGCGGAGCCAACTAGCATGGAAGCAAGACGCACATTACAAGAGCTCCCAATATAAGTCACAATTTTACAGGTTTTCATGAATACTGTATTCTTTTTTAATCTCAACCTGGATACTTTAGAGATAAACATTAATTTTGCTGCTGTGGAAGCAACTTAGCTGCGCTGGATAGTACCAGAGGACCCTACTTTTTACCTTCACCTGATACGCCACATACGCAAAACTATGGACGTTCTCCTTTTTAGGCAGCTGAAGGAGCTGCTTGATCATCATAATGAAGCTCTTTTGTATGCAGTGGCTGAGGCTTTCAAACCCCTAATTGCTCATGCTACTATTTCATCTGCCGTGATCGACTACGGGGGGAGAAGAACTTGACAACAACAAATGGCCCGCGAAAGCCGACATCTTGCTTTGCAACTGCAGATCACGCCTCACTACCTTCTAGCATAGAGGATACAGTGGAGCAGGGAGCCGCTGATGAACGGGTCTCCAATAGGAGGCAGCATGGCTTGCAGTTGAGGGCGCTCAATTTGGGAGGTATGCCGCTCATAACCTATGCCCCAAAAATAAAAATTACTCTAAGTGAACCTTGGAATAGCCACAGCGACAGAGAGGGCCCTCTCCTCCTCACATACTTGGATCCACTCAGTTGGCTAGTACCGCATGTAGAGGGGAAAAGCTCAAGCTCACAAAGTCTTACCTTCCTCTTCGGACATAGTCGACAGTGGAGCCGCTCCAAGCTTGGATGTTCCTGGCCTCTAGCCAGGTGTGCACTTCCACCCAATCAGTGTTTCCATTGCCGCTATCATCGCCACCACGCACACGTATGGGTCCTGCAATGGGACCCTGGAGGACATGTTCCCCAGACAACTTAAGGCTCCTACCACCTTATATTGAATTGCATCTCCTATGAGGGGTCTATCTATGGGAACTGGCGGCATTTGAGATGGACTTGGCGGACTGCATATAAGGGGTCTCTGGAGACAATGTTTTCATGGTGATTTGTGAATGCTTATGTTTACTAGCGGTCTTAGGGCCGATATCACTTAGGATCTCAGAGTGTATCTGTTTGATATTATTGATGTGCTTACCTATATGTCTCTTACTAGCTCCAGGCATCAACTAAAGCTGTTTATATTTTAAGAGAGTGATGGCTTTGGAAATATAGGGGATTGCAGGCCACTATACATATACTGATTCCTTGCAGATCTGCCTGGCCCCTCATAGTACCTGGATAGCTTCTGCCCTACAGTCCTTGTTGATAGGAATGATTATCCCTTGCACTGTTTTTTATTAGTTTAGTTGATAAATATCCTCATAGTTCAAACTAGTTCATTCTATAAACACCCTTCAGGGCCAAACTGTTATTAATGGTAAACTTTGAGTTCAACTTTATATTGTTTGCTGGTTAGGATGATTTAACCTAGGTACCCATCTACACTAATTTACATTGTGTTCTGCTAACAAGCTGTTATTCAAAGCCTACTATATGTGCTCAGCTCTTTATTGTTTTGTTAGGTATGACTTTTGTATCTGGGTATCCATCTACATTATATTATATTATACTATGCTCACAAACTGTTACTTAAAGCTCACTATGCAGAATAGCTCCTACTTAACCCATTTGCATTATCTTTGGAGATGTGCAAGATATATATGTGTCCTTACAGGTTATTTGCTATTAATAGTGAATATGTTTAAACAATTTGTGCTATCAAGAGTGTATCTAATTCTTGCTTCAAAATTTGGTTCGTCACATTTACTAAAGTATAGCTATACTATCATCTCCCTATTTATCTCTACGCTTAAAAGTTGAATATTGACCTTTACACATATTCCTGGAGCTTTGGTGTAACTACTAGGCATGGCGCACTACTGCCTGCGGCCGGGGCGACGTGACGCCTATACTTTGCAAATGTACAGCTTAGTGGAAATATTGCAGCCATAGCTTTACACCACAGCGCAAACCAGGTAGCGTAAGCAATGTTTATATTTTATTTTATGGCAAGGCTCTAGGCATGCTACTTATATTATATTTATAACTGTTCCCGTATATATTTAACCTTGTAAACTTAAACCTGTTATGGGGCCCTCTATCTCCCTGATACACCAAAAAGAAGGTATATGTTTAATTTTGCTCATATTATATGCCTAATATCGCTAAAAAGATGTTCCCATAGTAATCATTGAATTTTTTGTTTGCTAACACATAGCATAAACCCTTGAGGGTTGCCTTTTCTATCTATAGTTGATACCCTACACTTCAAAAGTTTCCTGTGCTATATATTTCATCATAGTATTAAACCTACCACCTCCCCCCCCCCCACAATATACCTCCTAATATACCTCCTAATTTAGGAGGTTTAACTATGCAGCTTATCTCGCTCATGCCGCACCATAAATACTCCCCTAGCATTGACTTTTACATATTACCACAGTGGTGACTCTAACTACTGCATTCTATTCAGCAGGACTGATTAACATAACTCTCCAGAAGAGTCTCTGATCGCTTGCTTCATCATGTTATTTCCTTTTGGGAATAATACCTTCATTGTGGGTATCACTTAGTATGTTTATTATTACCCTAATCTACGCTTATAGGTCTAAATATAACCGTTCATTCTAATCAATTTCCTCCCTCAGAGTCTGTTGCCGTTTTGTGAAGCACAAGAGTTACCTTCAATGTCAAGGGAGGAAATATGCTCTCTTTAGGCCGTGCTAAAAAGTGAAAGAGGTTCCAGTTTTCTGTATTGTATTACCTATATTGTGAATTATTGTTCGTTTGTCTTATGTTATTTCACATAATTTGTATTATTCTGCACAAACTCAATAAAAGAATAAAAAAAAAAAAATATTTATCTCTCTATATATATAGAGAGTACTTAATTGCTTTTTGGATTACAAATTCCGGCTTGTGATTCGTATCTCCCTTGACCATAATTTTGCCTGCTGATTTAACTCTGTTTTTGCTCAATTGGTTTTGACCCCCCCCCCTCCTCCTATCTGTTTTCCCTTAGCGCCATGAGACCCTCACGGGTGATTAGTTTGCTCTCTATAAGTACCCAATAGATAGATAGGCCTTGGATTTGCCTGACTAAGATTTTTGGATTTGATTCTGCATCCTGTTTCCTGTCTGATTTGAACCCTGGCTTGTGAACTTTGCCTTGACCAATCTTGTCCATTTTATGGTATTCAGCTTCATAATTATTTTGCTTGTGCTCAGCCATCTTCCTCCTGGGTCCTAACGCTATTGCCCCAAAGATATTTCTTTATCACTCCACTTGAAGCCGGGATAACAAGACTACTGGCCAGAATTGATTTGATAGAGAACCAAAGTAAATTACTAAAACTAAACTAAAGGACAGATATAGATAGATAGATAGATAGATAGATAGATAGATGTACATAGATAGCTAGATAGATAGATAGATAGATAGATAGATAGATAGAGGTACATAGATAGATAGATAGATATCAATATATATATGTATTTCCAATAAAAATAAAATTGCCCTGTATGTGAAGAACATTGGAATGTTGAATATTAATTACTGCTGTTAAGTTAGTGTACAAGCAATAGGTGTTATTTTGTTTTTGTTTTGTTTTTTAAGAAATTTTTTATTGAGGTTATTGTCATAACATCTTCAAAATAAAACAAACAAAGCTTGTTACAATAGATATTCAGAAACATTCGCTTAAATTATGATAATATCCATGAGTGCTCAGGTAAATTATATAATCTCATGTAAATTAGAAATATATCCTAAGGAAATCCAGAGTGAGCTCTCTATAACAGTGTGTAACAAACATAACGGAAACCTCGTTTTATATTTGAAGGCATCTCCCTCTCCTATTGTGACAAGCCACTCTTGGACTCTTTTAATTCTCAACTGATATACGCAATGGAAGAATCTAAAGATAGTATAATCTATAATAACTTCTCACATCTCTAGTGCAATAATAGATTTACATTTCCAACATATGGTGTATAATATGATATAAAAGTAGCCTGAACTTAATACTGAATAATTTTTAACAAACAAACATATAAGCTGTACAACCAAAAAACTAATTATTTTAAAGAATAGCGGACCAAAGACGCTCTTGTTGAACCCAAGCCAACCAATACTGGGTGTGTTACATACATCCATTCATTTGCTTGGAGTAATATGAGTAAGCCAATGAGTATGACACCATATAATAACTACCTATTTGTCTCTATAGAAATATAAATGTTAGGATGGTATGAAGGGGGGAACGTGTCCGGGCTAGTAATGATGCATCATTATTATTAAACTAGGGTGTGAAACTTAGGGTCTGATTGTAACACTTTAACCATTCCGGTTGTACCTTATATTTTGTTAGCAATCAGGACACTAGTAGGCCAACCCGTACATGTTATGGGCTATACTGGATAGCAGGAAAATAAGGAGGGACACTGTTACACTATCCTAATTATAAGTATATGGTAGGCCCATCTAGTACCCTATAGTGAAACATAGGAGAAACACTGATATTTGGCTACATGAATTGATATCTCCAAAAACAGTCTTAAAAACTACCATACTAGTCAGGCTTATTTCGGGAGATATTTAGGTATCTAGCCAAGAACTAACATACGGGCATTGATAACTATAGTATGTTGTTGTCCCTATGAAGAAAAATTAAATATAAAACACATCTTCAACAAAAATAGAAAGATCTATACAAGGTGCAAATATATACCTAAAGATACAACCGTATGACCATCTGTACACAGACAAAGATACATGGTGAATTAAAATTTAACATTTCAAACCTATATAAGATTAGACTGTGTAGACTGAATAGGTTTTGTGTCTGTCGCAACTTAGCCCACTCCTGTGGTAATAATATCTTCCAGTCTGCCTATGAAGGTAATATCAGCTCTGGATACTACTGACCAAGGAGATACAGTGGGGGGGAAAAGTATTTAGTCAGCCACCAATTGTGCAAGTTCTCTCACTTAAGAAGATGAGAGAGGCCTGTAATTTTCATCATAGGTATACCTCAACTATGAGAAACAAAATTTGGAAACAAATCCTGATTTGGAAAGAATTTATTTGCAAATTATGGTGCAAAATAAGTATTTGGTCAATATCAAAAGTTCATCTCAATACTTTGTTATATATCCTTTGTTGGCAATGACAGAGGTGAAATGTTTTCTGTAAGTCTTCACAAGGTTGTCACACACTGTTGCTGGTATGTTAGCCCATTCCTGCATGCAGAACTCCTCTAGAGCAGTGATGTTTTGGAGCTGTCACTGGGCAACACAGACTTTCAACTCCCTCCAAAGGTTTTCTATGGGGTTGAGATCTGGAGACTGGCTAGGCCACTCCAGGACCTTGAAACGCTTCTTACGAAGCCACTCCTTCATTGCCCGGGGTGGTGTGTTTGGGATCATTGTCATGCTGAAAGACCCAGCAACGTTTCATCTTCAATGCCCTTGCTGATGGAAGGAGGTTTGCACTCAAAACCTCACGATACATGGCCCCATTCATTCTTTCATGTACACAGATCAGTCATCCTGTTCCCTTTGCAGAGAAATAGCCCCAAAGCATAATGTTGCCACCCCCATGCTTCACAGTAGGAATGGTGTTCTTTGGTTGCAACTCAGCATTCTCTCTACTCCAAACACGATGAGTTGTGTTTCTACCAAACAGTTCTACTTTGGTTTCATCTGACTATATGACATTCTCCCAATCTACTTCTGGATCATCCAAAGGCTCTCTAGCATACTTCAGACGGGCCCGGACATGTACTGGCTTAAGCAGGGGGACACGTCTGGCACTGCAGGATCTGAGTCCCTGGTGGCATAGTGTGTTACTGATGGTAGCCTTTGTTACGTTGGTCCCAGCTCTCTGCAGGTCATTCACTAGGTTCCCTGTGTGGTTCTGGGATGTTTGCTCACCGTTCTTGTGATCATTTTGACCCCACGGGGTGAGATCATGCGTGGAACCCCAGATCAAGGGAGATTATCAGTGGTCTTGTATGTCTTCAATTTTCTAATTATTGCTCCCACAGTTGATTTCTTCACACCAAGCTGCTTGCCTATTGCAGATTCAGTCTTCCCAGCCTGGTGCAGGTCTTTGTTTCTGGTGTCCTTCGACAGCTCTTTGGTCTACACCATAGTGAAGTTTGGAGTGTGACTGTTTGAGGTTGTGGACAGGTGTCTTTTATACTGATAACAAGTTCAAACAGGTGCCATTAATACAGGTAATGAGTGGAGGACAGAGGAGCCTCTTAAAGAAGAAGATACAGGTCTGTGAGAGCCAGAAATATTGCTTGTTTGTAGGCGACCAAATACTTATTTTCCACTATAATATGCAAATAAATTCTTTCCAAATCAGACAATGTGATTGTCTGGATTTATTTCCACATTTTGTCTCTCATAGTTGAGGTATACCTATGATGAAAATTACAGGCCTCTCTCATCTTTTTAAGTGGGAGAACTTGCACAATTGGTGGCTGACTAAATAATTTTTTGCCCTACTGTATATGTCACCATATAATGTCATGACCTTCTGGCACTGAACCAACTTCAGAGCAGAGTTCCTCATTAAGTGTAGGAAGGGTGATTAACAGAGGATTCAAACCAAGTATATAATAAATGTAATTAGTTTAAAAGTATGTAATAGATTTAGTGAGTTTAGTTCGATATATAGGTTAACAGTGTACTCAAGGGTTCAGACCATGTGGACCTCATATAAAAGAATTTTTTTCATCCCACACCGGCCCTCCAGTGTAAACTGGAGACTTCCGATGCCAGGGAAACACAGTGCAGTGGTGCCCCAATAAAGCTCATCAGTATGGAATCTCCGTCGACAAGACTGTTCCCCTGTAGCTGTAGGAAGGAAGTGTGAGTATCTAAAGTAAAGATTAGGATCGGCGGGCTTCTGGGGTGTGCTTAGGGTTAGTAGTTCCTGAGCCCGACGGCGGGAGACAGCCGCTCTCCCCCCACCCAGCAGCAGAAGTGAGTGTTGAATTTTCTTGTTCCCCACATAGCAAGGGCTGGGAGCAGGTGAATGGAGGTATGAAGCGTTTTGTATGTTTGATGGTGGCTCTGCGTTGGTTTATGACTCGGACCCTGTATGACTCAGATCCCCCAATGTACTGCTACCATAAAGTACAGGACTACAGCGTGTTATCTTGCCGATATCAGAAAGAATGCAGTCATGAACACCAAGCGTATGCATTATCGCAATACTGGACCCCTCCAGCTTTTGTAACAAAATAGCCTCAATAGCCGAGTTGGTCTTCGGTTTGACTTCCGCGTAACAAACTGCATACTGGGCTGTTATAATGAGGTCGGTCATGCAGCAGTCAATTTTAGCTTCAAGCTGCAGCAATGCGATTGCTATGGCCTTGTAAGCGTCCTCCATGATATGGATAGGTTTGATATATTTTAATAGGGAGGTAATCTTAGCGTTACTATGTTCCCCGTTTCAATGCAGTGATGCTGAAGGTCTCGTCACTAGGCCGACTCCCAAGAACACAGCGGCCTAAATTTGGGCTCAATGGTCATAGATACTCTAAGTGTAGATATCAGTCGACTCCTCACGACTTCATCTGTCTGATGCTATGGTTTATCTCTTCTTATGCTGAAAAGTAGACTGTGTAGTAAGCAAATTAATGGAGGTTGCCTAGAAGCCCTAGAAAACACGACCTGTCATAGCTGCTGCCCAGACACGCCCCCAGGTGTTTTTTTTTTTATTCTGCAATATCCATTGAAGTCTATGGGGAAAATAAGTTAATTCTGTCACAAAATCTGAAGTTCTTTGGTTAGCTCATGTCGGGTTTCGTTTGCGTGCAAACTTTTTAATTTCAACTTGTAATATGCATGATAATCCGACGTGCACAAAAATATTACTTCTAGCAAAGTTTACACTCGAATGGCAGCACTAAATAGCACGCCACTTGTAATCTAGCACAATATGTATTAATATTGAAATGTACATTCTATATTCAAATTTCCAACTGCTATTCAAATTTACATTTGATAAAGAGAAAATCTGCCAAAACTAAAGTGGAAAATTCACATTTACTTCTTTTTAAACTGATGTTGAATGTATAACATATATGACATGTTCAGAATTAACAAATGCAGCTGACATTCATTATTTTTAATGAATGTGCTGAAAAATTCTTTCTGACCTACTATATACTTTCCGTCTGTAGGTGGAATGCTCTATGTGGTTTTACAGGTTTCAGTTAAATTATATGAATAGTAACTGCTATTTACAAAGGTACAAGTAAGGTTAATGATTTAGTAAGTACTGAAAGAACTTAAACTCTATCATTCTTTGGTTGATGTCCCGTATATATTGAAAGCCAAGATTATAGAACGCTAACAAGAAGTGAAAGTAAAATTGAGAGTTTTTACATGAATTTGTTCCAATATAATTAAAGCCCAAACATATTCTATATTTTAGGATGATACATTTTAGAGATGTTAACAAACATAACACATGTTTTTGCGTCTAACTTCTTAGACCACAGTTTATAGAATTTAAATTGGTAATTTAAACTGTATGTTATATTTTGTAGTGTCCAAGACTAAATATTAATCAGTTAATCTGAAATGGATTTCCCCTCAATTAATTCAGTAAGACTCTGCTTAGAAAGAATAATGAGCAATGTTATCAGAAACATGAGCATAGTTCTTGTCATGTGACACTTAAAAAAAAAAAAAGGCTCTACACCTGCTGTAACAGTGGTTAAAGTATGTGGGTTTTCCATTACAGATTCTGGTATAACTGCCTTTAAATCCTATGTGGGGGAAGGAAGTGGGCAGACATGCCTCTGCTTGCTGCTTTGTCTCTAAACTGCAATCTGACATAACATAAACAAAAAAATGACTTACTGAAAGATTATTACCCACAGGGCCAAACAGTCAAAGTTAAAAATAGCTACCATAAAAACAGTACAATTTAAGCAGTCTCTTAAAACCAGAACAGTATATCAAGCAGATTCACCTTTAACACCAAACATAAAATATATGAAGGCAAAATAGGGGGAAGAGAGATTTAGAAAAATAAAAATGTTATTGAGTTTACATGCAAACACACCTTGAAGTAATTTAATATGTGGCCAAAATTCAACAATCCTTTTCTCTACACTTTTTACACCATTTTTTATACTACCCAGTAAATAAAGTCTGCTAAGAGGTCTCTTTTTTCTCTCTGGCTATATCAATTTTACCAGCCTCTACATTACTAATTCCTATGATTTCCTATGCAGGGGATAGCTTCAATAAAATTCCTTCACATCTCCATTCTTTAGTGAATCATCTGCATAGTGTGAAGCTACAGAAACTGGTGAGGCTGTTGGAAAGGCCATTTAGTTTAGTGAATAGTGTCCGCTATGCTTCTTTTGTAAACCACTTACTATTTTCCACATTGTGTGGATATAAAGTATAGATGCAAGGTCATTATTATAACCTATTACTGGCCATTATATAATTAAACTGTTGTCATAAAAGACAATTTAAAGCTCTCTAGTAGGAAGGAGTACCTTTAGTCATACGCAACCTATTTAAACTTATACGTTTAGGAAATGTTCCACATATTACCAGACTGTTAATAATAACGAGGGTATTCATTACACACATGCTTATTACAGAGCAAAAAACTAAATAAAGGGAAATTAAGATCAAAATGAAATTCCCTAAAAATGTAATTCTCTATAAATTTGCTATAGATTATTGAACAAGCAAAGTTTTTCAAGGGGTGCCATTTTTCCTAACCAAATAGTTTTTTTGTTAATGTTTATAACCCATTTAATTTTTTACTTTTTTTGCAATAAAGTGTTGGTCTTTAACACATATAAAAAATAATTGAAAGTCAATTAAAATTTATATTATTTTTAGTTTGAGTAAATACACATTTTTTTCAATATGATAATTACAGACTTAGATTAACTGAGCAATAATTCAACATAATTATTACCATCAAGTATTTGGCAGTAAAATTAAAATGCTTTTCTGTTGTACTAAATGTTTAGAAATAAAAAATAGGGCCGATATGTGGTATAGCTACATTCTTGAACAAAATTAAAAGGTCTGTTTAAAGGGACAGTCAACACCAGAATTTTTTGTTTTTTTAAAAGATAGATAATCCCTTTATTACCCATTTCCCAGTTTTTTATAACCAACACAGTTATAATAATACACATTTTACCTCTGTGATTGCCTTGTATCTAAGCCTCTGCAAACTGCCCCCTTATTTCAGTTCTTTTGACAGACTTGCATTTTAGCTAATTATTTTCTTACTCCTAGGAAACTTCACGTGTGAGCTCAATGTTATCTATATGACACACATGAACTAACACCCTCTAGTGGTGAAAAACAGCCAAAATGCATTCATATAACAGGCAGCCTTCAAGGTCTAAGAAATTAGCATATGAGCCTACCTAGGTTTAGCTTTCAACTAAGAATATCAAGAGAACAAAGCAAAATTGGTGACAAAAGTAAATTGGAAAGTTGTTTAAAATTACATGCCCTATATGAATCATGAACGTTTATTCTGGACTTGACTGTCCCTTTAACTTTTTTCATTGATCATGATCATAGTAGGCCTTCTAAGGTTGTCATGCAGTAAATCATGTCTAAATAAACTTGTTGAAGTAGTCTTTATTAAGGGAAAAGTACATCTAACATATTAACAGATATTAGAAACACTGTTCTGAATTCTAATAAATATTTCATTTGAAAAATTAATCATCAGTAAAAGCACTATCACAATATCTGCAATAATAATAGAAATTATAATTTCTATAATTAGTTAGAACTTAATTTATTAGAATAAACTTTTAAGAATTTTTTAAGCAAAGAACTGTAAGCCTGTATGGAAAAGACAAGGAATACACCACAAATAAGTTTCCAAATGTATATAGTTTTTGTTTATCCTTTGTCTCACATTTAATTCAAACAAACTTATCACTTAAATTATAAAATTACACATCATCCTTATTAGCATTGGCACAAATACACCTGTAACAAAGAGTAAAGATTAGTAATCACATAATAAAATTGCTAGCAGCAGAAACAACACCTCAACCAGTGTGTAACCCCACATGAAAATCTTTCCATGTGAGAATCTGTCAGCTTAATATACCTAGGAGGATCTGTGCTGCTGCAAACAAGCCAAAAATTAAAAAAAAGTATGAGCTTGTAACAAAAATTTGCTAACGTGCAAGACTGTATAAGTCCTAACAAATCACATGGTTTTGAAAAAGCTTGAAAAAATTCTGCAACGTCCTCATATGTATGAAAAACAGTTCTGAAGAACTCCCAAACTATAGCAAAATCAAACAATAAGATGAGCTTTCCTTGTAGGGATCTGACAGGAAGTAAAAGACACTGCACAAATGTAAAAAAATAAAATAAAATCCATTTAAATAGATGAATAAAACATATTACAATGCTGGTTGCTTAGCCCTTAAGGACAAGCTCCTTAACTTGTACAGTGCTGCTGTCCAGGGCCTCTTTTTCCACAATCTCGCTAACAGTGGTGAGATTGTGCTATTTCTGCATGCCCCACGAGTGGAAGGGTTCAGAAATTACAGTGCAGAGAAACCGATGTAGAGAGAGAAACACTGCTTCCTTGCATTAGGTAGTGGTGGTGCCGATGATTGGTGATATGGGAGCATTAGGAAGGACGCGGGTGATTGGCCCATTGTTGAAGGGGGAGGGAGGAGAGGGAACAGACAGAAAATCACTTCCACAGAAAGCGGGAGGGTGCGACGGAGCATAAATATATTATTAGAGGGGACAGGGGAGGACAGAGGGGCCCAAGGAAACAATCACTTGGAGGGGGCTGCTACATTAAATAATTGTGTTTTAAAATAAAAATACAGATATCAATTGATATAAACTGGGTACTGACAGACAGCTGCCAGTACCTATGATGGTGGACTTTAGTTAGAGGGGGAGGATTAGAGAGCTGTTTGAGAGGGATCAGGGAGGTGGGAGGGGAAGGAGGGGAATCCTACACTTTAGGGAAAAAATTAATTTAAAATAAATAAACACTGAAACTTCACACTGGCAGACTGTCTGCCAGTACCTAAGATGGTGGTGACCAGTGAGGGGTGAGCAAGGGAAGAGAGCTGTTTATGAGAGATCAGGTAGGGATCAGGGGGTGGGAGGTATCAGATGGGAGGGTAATGTCTACACTACAGGTAAACCTAACCTTAAAATCTACCTGATTAACCCCTTCACTGCCAGGAATTTCAGAAGTGTGATGCACAGTTGCAATTAGCAGACTTCAAATTACCAAAAAGCAATGGCGAAGCATGTCTGCTATTTCTGAACAAATGGGATCCCAGAGAAGCTTTAACAACCATTTGTGTTATGACTGCATACACAGTATATATATAATTTCAGTGAGAACCCTAACGTTTGTGAAAAGTTAACAATTTTTTTTACCGCATTTGGCAGCAAAATGGTGGCATGAAATATAACAAAATGGGCCTTAATCAATACCTTGTATTGTCTACTAAAAATAAATATATATAAATTTGATAGGTAAATAAAAAAAAAACAAGGCTCTATTTCAGTTTAAATGGAGTGATGGCAAAAATGCTAAGCACTCCAATATTGCTTACTAATATAATTGTTAAAGGAATACTAAACACAATTTTTTTCTTTCATAATTCAAATTGAGCATGCAATTTTGAGAACTTTCTAATTTACTCCGACTATCAAATTGTATTCGTTCTCTTGCTATCTTTATTTTAAAAACAGGAATTTAAAGCTTATGAGCCAGCCCATTTTAGGTTCATTACCCTGCTTATTGGTGGCTATATTTAGCAAACAAATAAGCAAGCACAACCCAGGTTCTCAACCAAAAATTGTCCGGCTCTTAAGCTTTATACATTCCTTCTTTTTAAATAAAGATAGCAAGAGAACAAAGAAAAATAGATAATAGGAGTAAATTAGAAAGTTGCTTAAAATTGCATGCTCTATCTGAATCATTAAAGAAAAAAAAATTGAGTTTAGTGTCCCTTTAAGCATGGTTTCTACAAACCTAGCAGACATAGAAATATGTAAAATACTCCAGTCTATTTAAAATAAACTGACACAATCAGATCAGCAAGAGATGATGGGGAAAAAATTCACAAAGTCTACTAAATTAGCTGGTCAGGAATTGAGCAATAGTAATTATTGCAGGCATACAACTGTAACCTTTTCTTTTCCTCTTCCACTTGAATTTGCCCTTTTGATCCAATTGTTTCAAAGCTCCTTCCATCACTGTGCTTTATACCTTGTAATTATTCTAGTCACTCTTCAGTTTTCCATCCATTTTTAACAAATAGTCTCCTTTTTATCCAACTTTCCTCTAATCACTAATCTGAAATCCAGATAGGGACATGTTTGATATCTGTTTAAGGTGGTCTCTGTAGGTAATTGAAATAAATCTTTTGAGATTAGACATGCACAGGAAAAAAAAGTTGCTTATTAAAAAAACTATTTGTTTCATATTTTTCAAAATATTTGGTTCAGCTAACTTTTTTTTTTTTTATGTGGGCGTTCAGCCGAATATAGGTTTTCAATTTGTTACTATTATTTTCAATGGGAACAATAAATTTACATCTCATTTAAAAAAAAAATCATACATTATATGATCTGTACTATTAAAATAACCTATCTTTCAATGCCAGCAGAACACATAGAGATGCAATCCTTTATTGAAGTTTATCTAAAAACATTTTCTACAAAATTAACCATTTAAATATAGGTGGATTTTCACAGTTAAATAATTTGATAAGCATTTATAAAGGACTGTGATCAACTCTATAACTTGCTTATTTGTTGCAGCCTACCTTGACCTCTCAGGACCTCCTGACTTTACGATCTGACCCAAGTCAAGGTAATTGAAAATTGCTGAGAGTCCCCTAGTACCCCACCTCTCTTTGACAGATTAAAGGGACAGTTCACCCAAAAACTTTCTCCCCTTTAAATTATTTCCAATGATCCTTTTTACCTGCTAGAGTGTATTAAATTGGTTGCAAGTAGCTCCTTTACTCATATTTCAGCATTTGAAATAGCTGATTTAGCTTGTGGTTTCCCAACCTATATTGAAAGTTTTGATACTGGCGTATACGCTATTGACAAGCCTAAGTAAACACAGCCAGCAGAAGAGATTACACCCTCAGTGGGGGTCATGATAATTAAGTAATAACATTATAATTTTCCATTGTTCTCTCTATGTATTGAGCTTTGGTGTTCCAGACAAATATAAGATAAGGAAGCAAGTCTGTGTACATAAAAGTGATAACATAATGAGATCTGATATTACCTGAAGCTCAACCCATTGTAATAGGCTGTGGTTTCAAAGCACAAAACCAGCTACTTCAGATACACAAATAAACCCAAAAATGCAATTTCTCAAATATTTTATACTCTGCAGTTGGTATAACAAGTCATTTAAAATATATTTATGGAAAAACAATTTTACAGTGTACTTTTTCCTTTAAGGCTTGATTGGACAAGCCTGTATAAAAACATTTACTTCCTTACTGGCTGTCCCTAAACAACAATAATTAATTATACAATGGCAGGACTGGACAGGGTGCATGGACACATGAATAGTCAAACTCCCTGTACATTATTGCAATCTAAGGAGCTGTTAGACAAAATGTTACATCTCCTTTCCCACTTTTCAGTCCCTTCCTGCACCTTTTTGGTGGCAAATGGTAGGAACAAGCAATTGGAGGGATCTATTTGTTCAGACTTTCTTCATCTGCTTCATCATATAATCTATTTGTCTGCTCTTATAGTAGAAGAATCGCTGAACTGGCATAATTCTGCTAAATTTGTATTTGTCCAAAGCCAAAATGCCCATCTCAATTGTTTATATCTATTTCATTTTAATTTTTGAAATGGAGGAACATAACATTTTCCATCCATTAAAGGGACAGTCTAGGCCAAAATAAACTTTCATGATTAATATAGAGCATGTAATTTTAAACAATTTTCCAATTTACTTTTATCACCAATTTTGCTTTGTTCTCTTGGTATTCTTAGTTGAAAGCTTAATCTAGGAGGTTCATATGCTAATTTCTTAGACCTTGAAGGCCACCTCTTTTCAGAATGCATTTGAACAGTTTTTCAACACTAGTGGGTGTTAGTTCACGTATTTCATATAGTTGACACTGTGCTCATGCACGTGAAGTTATCTGGGAGCAGGCACTGATTGGCTAAACTGCAAGTCTGTCAAAAGAACTGAAATAAAGGGGCAGTTTGCAGAGGCTTAGATACAAGATAATCACAGAGGTTAAAAGTATATTATTATAACTGTGTTGGTTATGCAAAACTGGGGAATGGGTAATAAATGGATTTTCTATCTTTTTTAAAACAATAAAAATTCTGGTGTAGACTGTCCCTTTAAGTGTAACTAATTGTGGATTCCTGTGTGATTGT
Source organism: Bombina bombina (assembly GCF_027579735.1). Lineage (NCBI taxonomy): Eukaryota > Metazoa > Chordata > Amphibia > Anura > Bombinatoridae > Bombina > Bombina bombina. Next base: position 743,392,818 of record NC_069503.1, on the reverse strand, counting down.
TAACCTGCTTGTGAATTGCCACCCCTGGTAGCGTGTGGCCAATCACGCACCAGCAGGGGCTGTCAATCACCTCGGTGGGACTGGTCTGGGTTGTTTCTAAACCAAAAGCTAAGAGCATACAGGTTAGGAAGCAACTGCTTGATGACCACTGCTTCTTAACTATCAGTTTTATGTGTGTTTGCCCCAAAGCTGCGTAAAGCTACTTCTCTCAGCTTTATCAATTTCCCCAATTGTAGAAATATCTAGAGGTGTTTCCGCAATGTTCCCCAGGTAAATATGTCACTCTAACTCTAAACCTATTATGAAAAGAAAGGATTTTCAATTTTAAGATGTTCCATTAAAAACATAAAATAATAAATATAATTACCTAGACTTATGGTTTAACTGGTGCAAGATTTTTGTAGTGTGTATAAAAAAAGATAAATATGTGAAAAAAATTAAATTGTCTGTTCTTTTCTATGCAAATCTATATATGTAACTAAAATTCAGTTAAGTTAAAGGGATAGTCAATTCAAAATTAAACTTTCATGATTCAGATAGGGTATGCAATTTTAAACAAATTTCCAATTAACTTTTATCATACAATTTGCTTTGTTCTCTTGGTATTCTTTGTTGAAAGATAAACCTTGGAAGGTTCAAACTGATTTCTAATCCATTGAAGGCCACCTCTTATTTCAGTGCATTTTCACAGTTTTTCACTGCTAGACTGTTCTAGTTGATGTGCGACACATAGATAGCATTCTGCTTACTCTTGTGGAGTTATTTATGAATCAGCACTGATTGGCTAAAATGCAAGTCTGTCAAAAGAACTGAAATAAGTGGGCAGTCTGCAGATGCTTAGACACAAGGTAATGATAGAGGTAAAAAGTATATTAATATAACAGTGTTGGTTATGCAAAACTGGGGAATAGGTAATAAAAGGATTATCTGTCTTTTCAAAAAGATAGTTTTTTTTTTCCAAGTAGACTCTCCCTTTAAATGGTCTTTTTAGAAGACAATCTATATAACATTTAACATATACACACACACATTTATTTAACTACACATAACTTTTTCAGATACAGTGGGTTTATTTAGGTGTATTTGGTATTAAAAGCAAGTGGAGGAAGGACTGAGAGGGTTAGTGAGAGGAGAGTATGCGGAGGGAGTGGCAAGAGGTAGTAAGTGGGAAATGGGAGGAAAAAAATATATATATTTATTTATCAAAATAACAGGATGTAGATATCTATCTATAAATAAATAGAAATAGATATAGAGATATATATTTATATATATAATATGTGTGTATGTATATATATGTACAGTATATATATATATATATATATATATATATATATATATATACATATACATATATATATATATATTTATATATTATATATATAAAACAAGACAATGTCAACCGCGCTGTAACACTAAAAACAATGTATATAACCATATGATGTACTGAGTTCATAAAGTTAATTTCCGGAGATTTGGGCAGCAGAAACAAGGTAATGAAGATTCCCAAAAACTTTACTAAAGAGAACAAATAAAAACAAGGATTGCAAGTCTGCGCTCCAAAGCCGAGGTTTAAAATGATAAAAAGAAAATAAGAGGACAATAGCACTGGGGTTATGGGGTGTTTGCCCCCTATAGCAATGTACTTACTTCCAATTACCTCAATCATTATGAGGCTGCTCCTGAGGTATGGTAGTATATACTTTCACTGGACCACCGCACTAGTGCCTCTCAAGATGTGGGGGTGTATATGTAAAAACAAAAAACAGTAACAGTAAATCCCCTACTGTGTGAATACCTAGAGCAGTGTGGGGACTGGTGGGAGCTGTGCTTTATCATGTTGCAGCAGTTACTTACCTCATAATGATTCAAGATGTTCTGTCCGCTGTGCTGCTCCTGAGGTATGGTAGTATATACTTCCAGTTTGTTCTGCCCTATTCATTATTTGGTTGTTTTAAAACAAACTGAGGTAAGTGTAGCACATACAGATATTTAGCACTGCTGCGCTATACATTGAAATTATAGGGCAAGCTAATGGGATTATTATTCTGTTTTAGAATGGACTTGTAATACCAGGTTCCTATCAATAGCACTCCACTTGTAATCTAATCCTATATTGGTTTAACACATAAAGTCATTCACATAGAAGAGCTTCCCAACAATTGTCTACAAATGCCACCCAGACCCAAAAATGTGTAAGCAAATATAGGGCTAGATTACGAGTGAAGCGCAATTGTTAGTGGGAGGAGCATAAACGCGATCGTGAGACTGTGGACTGCAGTGTTCTTCATGCTCAAATCCATATTACCAGTGGCACATTGTTTAAATTACATCAAATTTGTTTGCGCAAACTCACAGTAATTTACGATCACCATATTTTCAATGGGCAGCATTGAGCGACAATGTTTCCTGGTATTACAAATTGAAAGTAAATGCGATTGCTGTAACTCAATGACAATTTTAATGCTCAAACTTAAACTTAGAGTTTGACTTGAGGAAACAGTTGCACTAAAATACTCTATTAAATCCTAAACTGCCACACCCCACATTGCAAATTATGCCACTACACTATTAACCCCTAAACCGTCACAACCCCCATCTCAAAATACCTCTCTACTCTATTAAACCCTAAACCACCACACCCCACATCATAAACTACCTCACTACACTATTAACACCTAAACTACCACACCCCCACTTTGCAAAATACCCCTCTACCCTATTAACCCTAAACATCCACACCCCACATCACAAACCACTATATTATTAACCCCTAAACCGCTTCACCCCCACTTTGCAAATTACCCTACTACACTATTAACCCCTCAACAAAAACAAAAATCACAAACTACCGCACTATACTATTAATTCCTTAACTGTCACACCCCACATTGCAAACTACACCTCTACACTATTAACCCCTAAACTGCCACAACCACCACTAACATCTAAACCCCCTAACCAGCTAACTCCTAACCTAATACCCCATAAGTTAACCCAAATTAAACCTAACATCACATGAAAAAAGGCTACCATTAAAGAAAATAAAAAGGCTAGCATTAAAGAAAAAAAAATATTACTAATTAAAATAAAAATACTCTAAAAATTGCTCTTAAAAGGATATTTGGCTGGGTATTGCTGCCCAGAATTTTTTTTTTTCTAAACAAACATAAAAATATCCCTGCCAAAAAAAATCCTATCATTAAACCCCAAAGATTGTACTCACCAAAGTTGAATCTGGCTCCTTCATAGCAGAGGTCATCTTCCTATCAGCAGCGGTCTTCTGTATTTATCCTGGCAACGGTCTTCTATCTTCATTCATCTTCTTATCTTCTAATCTTCCGCTGCCTCTTCCTGACGCACATTGAATTTTGAATGTGAGGTCTCCCTTTATATAGGGATACCCTTGCATTCCTATTGGATGATTTTCAAATTCAAATCAGACAATGGAAAAAGCTTTTATTGTTATTTGCTGATTTGAATTTAAATTCAGCCAATAGGAATGTAAGGGTACCCCTATATAAAGGGGGTACCTTGCATTTAAAATTCAATGCGCGGCGGGTGACCACTTGAAGTGTACATGGTGACAGAAGATCAGAAGATTTATGAAGATAGAAGATCGCCACCGGAATGGAGATAGACCACCACCAGGATGAAAATGGACCGCTGCAGGATGAAGATGGACTGCGCCACATATTAGCTTGATTCAACTTTGGTGAGTACAACCTTTGGGATTTAGTGGTAGGATTCTTTTGGGTGTTTTATTTTTAAGAATAGGGGTTTGTTTGTTTTTCTTTTTGGGCAGTGAATGAGTTAAATTCTCAGCTAAATACCCTTTTCGGGGGAATGTTTGGAGTAGATTTTTTTTTTTAGATAGCCTTTTTTGGGGGGGTGGGGGTTTACTTGTAGAACAGTGTAGTTTTTTTGTTTTTGTTTTTTAAAGAGTTAATTTACTTTAGGGCAATTGCCTACAGAAAATCCTTTTAAGGACTATTGCTATAGATTAGTGTTATTATAGGTATTTTATTTTGGGGTGTTTTGTTTAAGCGTTGCTTTAGTTTTAGAATAGGCATAACTATTTTTGTATTTTTTGTATTATTATTATTATTTATTTTTTTTACAGCATTTTTTTTTTTTTTTTAAGGATAGGTTATTTTTTTCCCTAGTAAGCTTATTTTTATGAGGGGTAACAGGGGGTGTTAGGTTAGGGGGTTTAGATGGTTAGGGGGTTCAGATGTTAATTGATATTTTGCAATGGGGGTTGTGGCAGTTTAGGGGTTAATAGTGTAGAGGGGTAGTTTGCGATGTGGGAGTGTGGCAGTTTATGGGTTAATAGTATAGAGGGATTTTTTGTGATGGGGTTGTGGCGGGTTAGGGGTTAATAGTGTAGTGGGGACATTGTGGTGGGCTATGTGGCAGCTTAGGGGTTAATAGTGTAATAGGAACTTTGTGGTGGGCTATGTGGTGGTTTAGGGGTTATTAGAGTAGGGGGCTTATGGCAATTAGGGTTAGTGCACAAGTATGGGTATTAGTTTGTTTTTTTCTCCTACTTTTTCTCTCTATTAAAGTCTCCATTAAAGTTGCAATATTATAACTTCTGCTCTATGAGTGTGTCATGTTATTGTGTGAGCGAAAAACATTTTCTTTTAACTTGTAATATGTGATGTGTACTACCAAAAATACGCAAAGAGCAGAAGTCGAGCTGAGTTGGCGTGCAAGCGGGAGCTATAATTATCACTCCACTCGTAATTTAGCCAATAGTACATACTCAACATAAACAAGATCTCATGTTTAAAAACAAATGAAAATCATTACCTAACAGTGTTACTTTTTCAAAATAAATTACAAGCACAGTTGGAAAGCTTTAATTACTGTTTTAATAATTTAGTTAACAAAAAATAGTTACTTGTTCAATAAGGTCAGTCAGGAAACACACATAAAGATTAAACAATGTCTAACCCATTTCTTTGTAAAAACGTAGTACTTGAAAAATAATTTATCATAGAAACAAACCCATAACAGAAACGCCATGCAAAAATATACATCTAGAGGAATATATGCTGGTGTAGTATTATTAGCACCTTTGCAGTCAAGGTGGAGGGCAATCCTCCTACATGTAATAAATACTTGAGGATTTGGAAAAAAATTGCAGGGAAAAGTCACACTCTTACATTCACATCAACCATGAAATACATAGGGCCAGATCACTAGTGGAGCACAAACTTTTGCGCACGAGCAATATTGGGTTTTCACGTTCGTTTACGCACAACTTAAATTGTGCTCGTATTACAAGTTAAAAGTAATTGTGATCACTTGAGCGCTATTGAAGTTAATGCTCGTCAGGTTACTACGCCCTCAGAGCTCTGCTTAATTGTTTTGCGAAACAAAAAATCGTGACACAAAACACATCAACAATACATTTTTTTATATATATATTTTGTTTTACATATATATTATATATATATATATATAGATAATATATTTATATATATACTGTATGTATATATATATATATATATATATATATATACACACACATGTTATTTATTTTGGCGCCTTTTTATGTAATTTGGCTATACAAATTGATCAATTTCTAATTCTCAGAACAGGAAAAGTTCCCTGCTGACTTATCAACTCTAACTCTGCTACGTATCTTTCACCATTTGACTTTAACTGATAACAACTGCAAAACAGAGCACTGTATACTAACTTTATGACCATGGCTAGCCTTGCTGTCTGCAGATGCAAGCCCAGATTGGTTCCTCAAAACAAGGCAAATGGGGGGGGAGTATGGTTATTGAAAAATAATTACCATAAAACATATGTTTATTTGTTTTAGAAAATAAGATTTTACTAAAATGTTATTCTATGGCAACACAACAAAAAAAGTCTTGTAATTAATTAACTATTTCTCCCTGCATGCTATTTTCAATCATCCAGGTCGGGAATTACAGGAGTAATTGGTGATGTCGCTGACGTCAACAATGACGACCGATTTAACATGTCTGACTGGCTAATCAGGCTAACCAATCACTTATGAGGATGGGCAGGCTAACTGTAAATATGAAGCCTACCCACTGTTTTGAATGGATATCATTAACTAATACACATACGGCTAGATTTAGAGTTTTGTCGGTAAGGACCCGCGTAGCTAACGCTGGCTTTTTTCTGGCCGCACCATAAAAATAACTCTGGTATTGAGGGTCCACAGAAAGGCTGCGTTAGGCTCCAAAAAAGGAGCGTAGAGCATATTTAACGCAACTTCAACTCTCGATACCAGAGTTGCTTACGGACGCGGCCAGCCTCAAAAACGTGCTCGTGCACGATTCCCCCATAGGAAACAATGGGGCTGTTTGAGCTGAAAAAAAACCTAACACCTGCAAAAAAGCAGCGTTCAGCTCCTAACGCAGCCCCATTGTTTCCTATGGGGAAACACTTCCTACGTCTGCACCTAACACTCTAACATGTACCCCGAGTCTAAACACCCCTAACCTTACACTTATTAACCCCTATTCTGCCGCCCCCACTATTGCTGACCCCTGCATATTATTATTAACCCCTAATCTGCCGCTCCGTAAACCGCCGCTACTTACATTATCCCTATGTACCCCTAATCTGCTGCCCCTAACACCGCCGACCCCTATATTATATTTATTAACCCCTAATCTGCCCCCTCAACGTCGCCTCCACCTGCCTACATTTATTAACCCCTAATCTGCTGAGCGGACCTGAGCTCTACTATAATAAAGTTATTAACCCCTAATCCGCCTCACTAACCCTATAATAAATAGTATTAACCCCTAATCTGCCCTCCCTAACATCGCCGACACCTAACTTCAATTATTAACCCCTAATCTGCCGACTGGAGCTCACCGCTATTCTAATAAATGTATTAACCCCTAAAGCTAAGTCTAACCCTAACACTAACACCCCCCTAAATTAAATATAATTTAAATCTAACGAAATTAATTAACTCTTATTAAATAAATTATTCCTATTTAAAGCTAAATACTTACCTGTAAAATAAATCCTAATATAGCTACAATATAAATTATAATTATATTATAGCTATTTTAGGATTAATATTTATTTTACAGGTAACTTTGTATTTATTTTAACCAGGTACAATAGCTATTAATTAGTTAAGAACTATTTAATAACCTTACCTTAAAATTACCTGTAAAATAAATCCTAACCTAAGTTACAATTAAACCTAACACTATACTATCATTCAATTAATTAAATAAAATACCTACAATTACCTACAATTAAACCTAACACTACACTATCAATACATTAATTAAATACAATATCTACAAATAACTACAATGAAATAAACTAACTAAAGTACAAAAAATAAAAAAGAACTAAGTTACAAAAAATAAAAAAAATATTTACAAACATAAGAAAAATATTACAACAATTTTAAACTAATTACACCTACTCTAAGCCCCCTAATAAAATAACAAAGCCCCCCAAAATAAAAAAATGCCCTACCCTATTCTAAATTACTAAAGTTCAAAGCTCTTTTACCTTACCAGCCCTGAACAGGGCCGTTTGCGGGGCATGCCCCAAGAAGTTCAGCTCTTTTGCCTGTAAAAAAAAAACATACAATACCCCCCCCAACATTACAACCCACCACCCACATACCCCTAATCTAACCCAAACCCCCCTTAAATAAACCTAACACTAAGCCCCTGAAGATCATCCTACCTTGTCTTCACCATACCAGGTTCACCGATCGGTCCTGGCTCCAAAATCTTCATCCAACCCAAGCTGGGGCTGGCAATTCATCATCCGGTGGCTGAAGAGGTCCAGAAGAGGCTCCAAGGTCTTCATCCTATCCGGGAAGAAGAGTAGATCCGGACCGGCAACCATCATCTTCCAAGCGGCATCTTCTATCTTCATCCGATGAGGACCGGCTCCATCCTGAAGACCTCCACCGCGGACCCATCTTCATCCGGCGACGTCCAACTAAAGAATGACGGTTCCTTTAAGGGACGTCATCCAAGATGGCGTCCCTCGAATTCCGATTGGCTGATAGGATTCTATCAGCCAATCGGAATTAAGGTAGGAATATTCTGATTGGCTCCATCAGCCAATCAGAATATTCCTACCTTAATTCCGATTGGCTGATAGAATCCTATCAGCCAATCGGAATTCGAGGGACGCCATCTTGGATGACGTCATTTAAAGGAACCGTCATTCGTCGGCCAGGATGGATGTTCCGCGTCGGAGGTCTTCAGGATCCTGCTGCTCCGCTCCGGATGGATGACGATAGAAGATCCCACTTGGATGAAGACTTCAATCGGATGGAAGACCTCTTCTGCCCCGCTTGGATGAAGACTTCTACCGGATGGAGGACCTCTTCTTGCTCCGCTTGGATGAAGAATTTGGCTCGGCTGGGTGAAGACGACTCAAGGTAGGGAGATATTCAGGGGCTTAGTGTTAGGTTTATTTAAGGGGGGTTTGGGTTAGATTAGGGGTATGTGGGTGGTGGGTTGTAATGTTGGGGGGGGGGTATTGCATGTTTTTTTTTACAGGCAAAAGAGCTGAACTTCTTGGGGCATGCCCCGCAAAGGGCCCTGTTCAGGGCTGGTAAGGTAAAAGAGCTTTGTACTTTAGTAATCTAGAATAGGGTAGGGCATTTTTTTTTATTTTGGGGGGCTTTGTTATTTTATTAGGGGGCTTAGAGTAGGTGTAATTAGTTTAAAATTGTTGTAATATTTTTTTTATGTTAGTAAATATTTTTTTATTTTTTGTAACTTAGTTCTTTTTTATTTTTTTTACTTTAGTTAGTTTATTTCATTGTAGTTATTTGTAGGTATTGTATTTAATTAATTTATTGATAGTGTAGTTTTATGTTTAATTGTAACTTAGGTTAGAATTTATTTTACAGGTAAATTTGTAATTATTTTAACTATTTTAGCTATTAAATAGTTCTTAACTATTTAATAGCTATTGTACCTGGTTAAAATAAATACAAAGTTACCTGTAAAATAAATATTAATCCTAAAATAGCTATAATATAAATATAATTTATATTGTAGCTATATTAGGGTTTATTTTACAGGTAAGTATTTAGCTTTAAATATGAATAATTTATTTAATAAGAGTTAATTAATTTCGTTAGATTAAAATTATATTTAACTTAGGGGGGTGTTAGTGTTAGGGTTAGACTTAGCTTTAGGGGTTAATACATTTATTAGAATAGCGGTGAGCTCCAGTCGGCAGATTAGGGGTTAATAATTGAAGTTAGGTGTCGGCGATGTTAGGGAGGGCAGATTAGGGGTTAATACTATTTATTATAGGGTTAGTGAGGCGGATTAGGGGTTAATAACTTTATTATAGTAGCGCTCAGGTCCGTTCGGCAGATTAGGGGTTAATAAGTGTAGGCAGGTGGAGGCGACGTTGAGGGGGGCAGATTAGGGGTTAATAAATATAATATAGGGGTCGGCGGTGTTAGGGGCAGCAGATTAGGGGTACATAGCTATAATGTAGGTGGCGGCTCTTTGCGGTCAGCAGATTAGGGGTTAATTATTGTAGGTAGCTGGCTGCGACGTTGTGGGGGGCAGGTTAGGGGTTAATAAATATAATATAGGGGTCGGCGATGTTAGGGCAGCAGATTAGGGGTACATATGGATAACGTAGGTGGCGGTCGGCAGATTAGGGGTTAAAAAATTTAAATAGAGTGTCGGCGATGTGGGGGGGCCTCGGTTTAGGGGTACATAGGTAGTTTATGGGTGTTAGTGTACTTTAGAGTACAGTAGTTAAGAGCTTTATGAACCAGCGTTAGCCCAGAAAGCTCTTAACTACTGACTTTTTTCTGCGGCTGGAGTTTTGTCGTTAGATTTCTAACACTCACTTCAGACACGACTCTAAATACAGGAGTTAGAAAAATCCCATTGAAAAGATAGGATACGCAAATGACGTAAGGGGATCTGCGGTATGGAAAAGTCGCGGCTGAAAAGTGAGCGTTAGACCCTTTTTTGAGTGACTCCAAATACGGGAGGTAGCTTAAAACCAGCGTTAGGAGCCTCTAACGCTGGTTTTCACGGCTACCACCAAACTCCAAATCTAGGCCATAGTGAGCAGAATCAGTTAGCCAGCCCCTCCACAAACGTGATTGGATATTCAAGTTAACCAGTCAGGATTGTTTTATTTTTTATACTTTTGGGTATAAATTGATTACATTTAATTAAGATTATAATAAGAAATACCTTACCTTTTTACATTAACTAATTGTTGTGCAACTGTTAAGGAAATTAAAAAAGTACAAAATGAATGTTTAAAGAGAAGCATTAGCTAAAATGTATTTCGCAAAACATAAATGATTTATTTTTCAAAATATTGCAGTTAGGCAGGCATTCTATTAGTGTATAGAAATCATATAAGATAAAAAAAAATAATTTCAAATGTAAACCCCAATCTTTACTAATATGAAACTAAACTAAACTTAAAGTGCAATATTTTCTGTCAGTATTTATTCTTCATTCAGGTCACATCATAATAAATAATATAATATAAAATATAAAAAGAAAAATCTTTGTTTGAGCAACTTTTAAAATATTCATGGATGAAAATAGCACTTCATTTACTGCTAAAAGTATAGAAGTGTTCTAGATGATTTGGTTGTTTCTTGGTTTCTATAGATGGCAGTGTTTTTCTGTCAAAGCAAAATGAAAATGTTTATGGTGTAAAACCTTCTGAAAGAGTATAAAAAAAGAGATAATAAATGTTACTTATAGAATTTAAACCTGAGCACAAATATTTAGACAAAAGCAAGTGAGACAATACAGGAGGTCCCAAGGTCAAACAAAACAGATCAAAATTAAAGATAGCTTATAAAATAAAGAGACAGCACCTTTAGAACAATACTCAATCTAATTTAAAATACTGAAACATAGTTTAAATTCACGTTTCATTTTTAACAGATATGGGGGTCATTCACATTCCCTTAGAAAAACGTATCTAATGATTTTAAACAGAAAAACACCATTAAAGGGATATGGAACCCAAAAACTTTTCAGATTCACATAGAGCATACAATTGTAAGCAACTTTCTAATTTACTGTACTTTTATCAACATTTCTTCATTCTCTTAGAATCTTTTGTTTAAAAGCAATGATGTAAGCTTAGGAGCCGGCCCATTTCTGGAGCATTATAAAGCAGCAGTTTTGTAAGAATGTTATCCGTTTGCAGTAAAACTAGATGGGAGCACTATTTCCTGTCATGTGGTGCTCCAGATGCCTACCTACGTATCTCTTCAATAAAAAATATCATGGGAAAAAGCAAATTTGATAATAGAAGTAAATTGGATACTTTTTTTTAATTGTATCCTCTGTCTGAATCACAAAAGAAAATTTGTGGGTTTTCAAAAGGCAAAGTAACAATAAAAAATTGAGACATATAGGGCTAGATTACAAGGGAAGCGCTATTGGTTTTTGCATTTGTTTGTATGCAAGTTAAACCGTGCTTGTATTACAAGTTGAAAGTAATTGTGAACGTGTGAGCGCAATCGCAATGTACCCTGCAATGATTACCACGTACTCAACGCTCTGCTTAACTGTTTCACAAAATGAAAAAGTTTCACAAAACACCTTGAAAATATATTACAAAGTACAGATACACTTATAAAAACACCATCTAATAAAAATTATTATTAAAAAATATTGCACACGGAAGTTATAGGGTCTCAAAGATATAAGATCTCAGGTGTTAGAATAAAATGTCTATATATGTATACATAAGTATTTATATGTGTATATATGTATTTCAGACATAAGTACACATATAAACACATAAATACATATGGACACACACACACACATATATATATATATATATATATATATATATATATATATATATATATATATGAAACAAAGGGTAAACAGCGCTTATAGATAATCCTAAATATAGTATATAATTGAGTATCTGGTGGCTGGTGAATCCTGGATGGTATGATCTGTATTATTCAGCTTAATAATACAGATCATACCATCCAGGATTCACCAACCACCAGCTACATCCTCCAATGCGGCAAACTTACCTCATATGATTGGGGTAACGTTTGGTAAGGGTATCTAATACACTTCCACTACACTTGGATCTCACCATTCTGTTCTTCAATCAAAGACTATATATATATATATATATATATATATATATATATATATATATATATATATATATACATATCGCTTATCTTTACCCCTGAGACTCAATTATATACTATATTTAGGATTATCTATAAGCGCTGTTTACCCTTTGTTTCTTATTTTCTTATATTTCATAGACTTTGTCTATTGCTAAATATTTGTACCAAATAGCTGTCTTATTAGATTTTCAGACCACTGACTAGCGCATCCATAGGAGTAACGCTTGTCTCCACTCATTTACACTGAGTGGGCACATTCTACTCATCTCCATATATATATATACATTGGAGCCCTTTGCTGTCAAGTAGATAAAAACATGAAAAAGCATATTTATGCAATATTCATATTTAATAAAAGCTTTAACTATGTATTTACTGTAAATATTTCACATTCCAATATTCTGCACATAGCAGAATATGTTCTATGTATGTCTAAATAGATATTCCTATATATATATATATATAAGCACAGTCCTTCTTATGTATATCTGCCAGGGTGCACATCAAAAGAACAGAATAGTAGCAAAGGAAAAGATAGGCACTCTCTGGACTTGTATAAAAATGTAACCTTTATTATATCAAGCTAAAAACGGCATAACGTTTAAAGTCCAGAGAGTGTCTATCTTTTCCTTTGCTATATATATATTTATATATATACAGGTAGCCCTCAGTTTAAGCCGGGGTTAGGTTCCAGAAGGAATGGTTGTAAATCCAAACCGTTGTAAATTGAAACCCAGTTTATAATGTAAGTCAATGGGAAATGAGGGAGATAGGTTCCAGGCCCCTCTCAAAATTGTCATAAGTAACACCTAATATATTATTTTTAAAGCTTTGAAATGAAGACTTTAAATGCTAAACAGCATTATAAACCTATTAAAATAATCATACAACACAGAATATATAATTAAACTAAGTTAAATGAACAAAAACATTTGCTAAACAGCATTATAAACCTAATAAAATAATCACGCAACACAGATTTCACTTGCATTTTTCTGTAAACAGTTCTTTCTATGCATTCCAATCTGGACTGATTTATAGACAGGAAGATCTTGTTCCTTTGAAATCTGCTTGATAGCTCAGGTCTGGTTAAATTGATTAATTTCAACTTGCTTGGCTTTGCTGCAACACAAGCAGACAGCTCCACCTACTGACTATTTTAATAAATGCACTGGTTCTCAATGCTTTTCGATAGCAGTCACATGACTGGAAAAAAAGGTTGTTATTCTGAAACGGGGTAAATTGAACCGTTGTTAAACGAGTGCCACCTGTATATATATATATATATATATATATATATATATATATATATATATATACTGTATATATATATATATATCTGTATATATCTATACCTATGTATAATCATGTATATATAGGTATAGATGTATATTGTACCCAAATACCATAATATATATGTAAAAATATGTATTTAAAAATAAATAGAACATATTCTTGTACATTGGAATGTGAAATATTCATATTTTTATGTTTTGTTAGCGCATTTCAGAATAAGCGTTCAGGTTAGTGCGCGAGTGGGGTGTTGATCTATTGACTACTATGGGGGAATAGGTTATCACTCACGAGATATTCTAACTTCACTCACGAGATATTCTAACTTTAGCTTTTTGCACCCATTGTGTTAGTGCACGTGCAATAATTTTTTAATTTCAACTTGTAATACGAGTACAACACGATGAGCACAAAAAAAATTCTTCTAGCGCAGTTGGCAAGAGTGCTCCATTTGTAATAAAATATGGATGCATTAGACAGCTACACTATTTTAAAGCAGATAAATCTTGCCAATCCATTAATAAACTTTTTTTTTACCATGTCAGCTATAGATAATAAAATGAGGCTTAAATATATTTTAATAAAATTTTCTATATGGCGATCTCTTGAATATAAGTAATTGACTATGAAACACATACTGAAGATAATTACGAAAAAACCCATCATAATGCAGACAGGAAAAAAAGGTGCTAGACTGAAAGTTGTAAAATGTCTTTGACAAACTAAAAAAATGAACTATTAAAAATCACTTGTTATTAGTGTATTCATTCCGAATAAAGAAAATTGTTTCCAGCATTGGTTGTTGCATATTAACCCTTTAACTGCTGAGCCATCTTCACCCCTGTGATGAGCTGTTTTGGAGTTTATAGATGCTGCTCACATTTAACCCCCATTGTAGACCATTTTACAGTGAGAAACCTACACATATTTTATATTGTTTTTTTCAGCAGACCCAACAGATTCAAATTATATTGTTAGTTTTGTGAATGTAACATGACGTGAGAACTGCACAACAAAATGTTTAAAATGTTTCTAAAACGTAAATAAATATGTGTTATGTCCTGGCTCTGGGGAAGTGCAAACTCGGTCTTACAATAGTACTGTAAGATTGAAACAGACACACAAAAATGCAGTATAATAATAACAATGTTTATTATGAACTTATTGCAATAATATAAATTAGTTATCAGCTTATAAAACAAGGCAGTGATTAAGCAATTAATGCATTACTTATCTTTGAGTTTCGAATATCGTATTAATATAAGTGTACAATTGTGCACAGGCATAAAATCGCAGTTATATTCAGTCACCTTTCAGTAGAACATGAGCAAATTCCATAGGTGCTATATTTGAGACTTCTCTCTAAGATGTTACCCAAAACTCTTGGGCCCCATCTCAACATTTCTAATAATTAATACAGATTAGTAAGTGTGTCTAATGTTATGCCAATAATATTATTTAATTTAGTGAACTTGGCAAAATAAAAGTAATAATATTAATATTCTCACACTAGTGCGTAGCAATATCTCTCTTGGAATGTGCCATCCCACTATTTCTCGCTAAGAACACTGCATGAGAATGGAACAGCAAAGTGAAATACAAGTGTAACATTTCTTAAAGGTAATACTCAGGCAAATAATATCAACTGCTAATACATTAACTGTTGGATTACCTATATGTGCATGGAATGATAAAAAATTTCCAAAACCTTACAATATGGTTGCAAATAATAGTATTTTCTAAACTCTATAGTCAAAAGCGCTGCGGAATCTGTTGACGCTCTACAAATAACCGATAATAATAAAAAAGGGCCTTTCTTTGCAGATATGTAACTTTGATCTTCACATATAGGGGGGAGATTGATCAAGCAGCCGATGCTCCTTGTTCCACCCGAGACCATAAGACCGCTGCTCCTTAACTTGTCCGCCACCTGTTAGGTGTCGGACTGCAATCTTCCTGATCAGATACGATCGGGATGATTGACAGACCCTGCTAGCAGCCAATTGACCGCAAATGTGCAGGGGGCAGCATTGCAAAAGCATTTCTTGTGAAATGCTTGTGCAATGTTAAATGCCAACAGCGTACATAATTCTACAGCAAATCATATCCACCTGGTCTTTAATAAATTGAACCCATGGACTCCCATGAGCCTCTGTGCATATAAATGGACACTATTATCACAATGATCACCTGACAATTAAATCTATTTTAGGGGCTTTACGGCCATAGGATATACAGGGCAAATGCCTGGTGGGCTGGTCTCTTATATGGTCCTTGAAAGTAAGTAACAGAGCTTGAATTCCTGGAGCAGTGTAATTCGCAAACTGAAATCATCTATGGATACTATTACAATCGAGTGGCACCGGGTGATAATCCTTCTGCTGATAACAAGCTCTATTGGTTCTGAACATGTAACTCTGCATTTTGAAAGCTAACCATTCTGACATGGTAAGGTTTGGAATTGATCAAAAAATAACCCCAGTCTAAAACTACGGATTTTGAGATTGGACAAGGATCTTTTATAGGAGCATTTTATCAATGTGTTTTAATATACCACCAGTGGATTGGATGTATATATATATATATATATTTGAAAAATTGCTTTCAGTAAAGTATATTGAAATTACTGAATCTCTATTGTTGATGTGGTAAAGCTGAGGTGGCAGACTGCAATCATCCCGATCAGATACGATCGGGATAACTGAAACCCCCTGCTAGTGCCTGATTGGCCACTGATGTGCAGGGGGCGGCATTGCACAAGCATTTCAAAAGAAATGCTTGTACAATGATAAATGCCGACAGCTTCTGCTGTCGGCATTTGTCAATGTCGGGTGGACATAATTCGTTACAGCAAATTATGTCTGCCCGGCATATAATAAATTGGCCACATAGCCACACGTTATCAATATAAGTGAACAGTCTTCACGTTAAATAAAGGATTAGGTTTTTAAAAAAAATAAGTTATTTCCTTGATATATCTCCTATAAGACGTTTAATATACAAGCAAAGCTAAAAAATGTATAAATCTAAATAAGATAAAAATATGAAATGAATAATGCTGCCAGGTATAATTGCCAGATATTATAAAAGGAAGTATGTTTTTCTGAAATGTGCTATTTTTGTGGGCAAATATTACTAAACAGAAGGCTAGATTATGAGTTTTGCGGTATGAGGGGTGCGGTATTAACTTGCACGTTATTGTCACTGCTCACTTACCTACAGTGCTGGTATTACAGGTTTCCATAAACCCGGCGTTAACAAGCAAGAAGTGAGCGTAGTGCAAAATTGAGCTCCATACCGCACTCCAATATCAGTGCTGCTTAAGGCAGCGGTGAGCTGGTTTTACATGCTCGTGCACGATTTCCCTATAGACATTAATGGGGAGAGCCGGCTGAAAAAAAGCCTAACACCTGCAAAAAAACAGCGTAAAGCTCAGTAACGCAGCCCCATTGATAACTATGGAGAAACAAATTTTATATTTACACCTAACACCCTAACATGAACCCTGAGTCTAAACACCCCTAATCTTACACTTATTAACCCCTAATCTGCCGCTCCCGACATCGCCGACACCTGCATTATACTTATTAACCCCTAATCTGCCACTCCGGACATTGCCGCCACTATAATAAACATATTAACCCAAAAACCGCCGCACTCCCGCCTCTCAAACACTAGTTAAATATTAGTAACCGCTAATCTGCCGCACCTAACATTGCTGCCACCTACCTACATTTATTAACCCCTAATTTGCCGCACCCAATGTCGCCGCCACTATACTAAATTTATTAACCCCTAAACCTAAGTCTAACCCTAACACCCCCTAACTTAAATATAATTAAAATAAATCTAAATAAAAATTCCTATCATTACCTAAATTATTCCTATTTAAAACTAAATACTTACCTGTAAAAAACCCCCCTAAGCTAGCTACAATATAACTAATAGTTACATTGTAGCTAGCTTAGGGTTTATTTTAATTTTACAGGCAAGTTTGTATTTATTTTAACTAGGTAGAATAGTTACTAAATAGTTATTAACTATTTATAAACTACCTACCTAAAATAAATTCAAATTTACCTATAAAATAAAACCTAACGTGAGTTACACTAACACCTAACCTTACACTACAATTAAATAAATTACCTAAATAAAATAAAATTACCTAAATTACAAAAACAAACAAACACTAAATTACACAAAATAAAATAAGACATTGGATCAGCCAATAAGATTTTTCACCTTTAATTCCAATTGACTGATAGAATTCTATCAGCCAATCAGAATTCAAGGGACGCCATCTTGGATGACGTCATTTAAAGGAACCTTCATTCGTCATTAGTCATGGAAAGAAGAGGATGCTCCGCGCCGGATGTCTCCGCGTCGAAAGGATGAAGATAGAAGATGCCATCTGGATGAAGACTTCTGCCCGTCTGGAGGACCACTTCTGCCGGATTGGATGAAGACTTCTCCCGGCTTCGTTGAGGACTTCTTGCCGCTTGGATGAAGACTTCTCCCGGCTTTGTTGAGGATGGATGTCTGGTCTTCAAAACTGTAAGTGGATCTTCGGAGGTTAGTGTTAGGTTTTTTTAAGGGTTTATTGGGTGGGTTTTATTTTTAGGTTAGGGTTTGGGCACTGTAAAAGAGCTAAATGCCCTTTTAAGGGCAATGCCCATCCAAATGCCCTTTTCAGGGCAATGGGGAGCTTATTTTTTTTTGGTTAGGATTTTATTTGGGGGTTGGTTGTGTGGGTGGTAGGTTTTACTGTTGGGGGGTGTTTGTATTTTTTTTTTTACAGGTAAAATTTCTGATTTCTTTGGGGCAATGTCCCGCAAAATGCCCTTTTAAGGGCTATTGGTAGTTTAGTCTAGGCTAGGGTTTTTTATTTTATTTTGGGGGGCTTTCTTTATTTTGATAGGGCTATTAGATTAGGTGTAATTAGTTTAACCCCTTAATGACCGGACCATTTTTCAATTTTCTTACCCTTAATGACAATGGCTATTTTTACATTTCTGTGGTGTTTGTGTTCAGCTGTAATTTTCCTCTTACTCATATACTGTACCCACACATATTATATACCATTTTTCTCGCCATTAAATGGAATTTCTAAATATACCATTATTTTCATTATATCTTATAATTTACTATAAATTTTTTTATAAAATATGAGGAAAAAATGGAAAAAACACACTTTTTCTAACTTTGACCCCCAAAATCTGTTACACATCTACAATCACCAAAAAACACCCATGCAAAATAGTTTCTAAATTTTGTCCTGAGTTTAGAAATACCCAATGTTTACATGTTCTTTGCTTTTTTTGTAAGTTATAGGGCCATAAATACAAGTAGCACTTCGCTATTTCCAAACCACTTTTTTTTCAAAATTAGCGCTAGTTACATTGGAACCCTGATATCTGTAAGGAATACCTGAATATACATTGACATGTATATATATTTTTTTAGAAGACATCCCAAAGTATTGATCTAGGCCCATTTTGGTATATTTCATGCCACCGTTTCACCGCCAAATGTGATCAAATTAAAAAAAAATTTCACTTTTTCACACATTTTGTCACAAACTTTAGGTTTCCCACTGAAATTATTTACAAACAGCTTCTGCAATTATGGCACAAATGGTTGTAAATGCTTCTCTGGGATCGCCTTTGTTCAGAAATAGCAGACTTATATGGCTTTGGGGTTGCTTTTTGGTAATTAGAAGGCCGCTAAATGCCGCTGCGCACCACACGTGTTTTATGCCCAGCAGTGAAGGGGTTAATTAGGGAGCATGTAGGGAGCTTGTAGGGTTAATTTTAGCTTTAGTTTAGTGTAGTAGACAACTCCAAGTATTGATCTAGGCCAATTTTGGTATATTTCATGCCACCATTTCACCGCCAAATGCGAGCAAATAAAAAAAACCTTTAAATTTTTCACAATTTTAGGTTTCTCACTGAAATTATTTACAAACAGTTTGTGCAATTATGGCACAAATGGTTGTAAAAGCTTCTCTGGGATCCCCTTTGTTCAGAAATAGCAGACATATATGGCTTTGGCGTTGCTTTTTGTTAATTAGAAGGCCGCTAAATGCTGCTGCGCACAACACGTGAATTATGCCCAGCAGTGAAGGAGTTAATTACGTAGCTTGTAGGGCGCTGGCAGGGTTAATTTTAGCTTTAATGTAGAGATCAGCCTCCCACCTGACACATCCCACCCCCTGATCCCTCCCAAACAGCTCTCTTCCCTCCCCCACCCCACAATTGTCCCCGCCATCTTAAGTACTGGCAGAAAGTCTGCCAGTACTAAATAAAAGGAGTTTTTTTTATTTTATTTTTTAAAAAAATGTATTCTGCTGTAATGGAGCCCTGCCTTAGCCCCCAACCTCCCTGATCCCCCACCAAACAGCTCTATAACCCTCCCTGCTACTTAATTGCCGCCATCTTGGGTACTGGCAGCTGTCTGCCAGTACCCAATTTGCCCCCAAAAATATTTATAAATTTTGCCCCCAAAAATATTTATAAACTTTTCTGTAGTGTAGCAGCCCCCCCCCCCTCAATACCCCCAACCCCCCCCAGATCCTTTTATATATATATATATTTTTTTTTTTTTATGTTTTGAACTTTTTTTTTTTCATTGGTGTCAGTGGCTAATATGCTCGTGCGCGCCCACGTGCGCGCGCCCCACATGCACACGCGCGGGCCCCACGTGCACGCGCGCACCCACGTGCACGCGCGCGCACCCACGTGCACACGCGCGCCCGCACGCTGCCGGCTCTTTGCTTCCCCCCGGGAACACTCTGCACCATTGATACCGGTGCAGAGAGGGCCACAGAGTGGCTCTCTCTGCATTGGAGGCTTGTTAAAAGGTATTGCAGGATGCCTCCATATCGAGGCATCACTGCAATACCCTGAGAGCTGCTGGAAGCAATTGCGATCGCTTCCAGCACTCTCTTAAACAATTGACGTACCAGGTACGTCCATTGTCACTAACTGCTAGTTTTTGCAGGACGTACCTGGTACGTCAGTTGTCATTAAGGGGTTAAATATCTGATAATATCTTTTTTTATTTTGTGTAATTTAGTGTTTGTTTTTTTCTGTAATTTAGGTAAAAAAAATTATTTAGGTAATTTATTTAATTGTGTCAGGGTGCCAGGAATAAGACTGAGACAAGAAGTACAAAAATAATCACACCTTTATTAATAGCAAAAAATAATAAAAAGTCCACAAGTTAAATAACAAGCCAGGGGTCAAAACCAGAGCTGGTAGTCAGACGAGCCGAGTCAGGAGCCAAAGCGAATAGTCAGACAAAGCCAAAGTGAATAGTCAGACGAGCCGAAATCAGGAACAAGGAAAATAGCAGAGTCAGGAACAAGCCAGGGATCAGGAACCAGGAAGGACATCAGGTAGCCAGGTAATACACAGGAACTCTCACAAACAGGTCTGAGACAACGCAAAGGCAAAGCATACTGAACAGAGGCCCTTTAAATAATAAGTGATGACATCGCAATTCTGAGACTGCATCCTGTCTCACATGGATGATGCACACCAGTCTGGCCATAAAAGGAAGTGCAGGAAATGAGCAGCATCCCCCACAATGCACCATATTCAGGAAGAGAGGCGAGTAAAATGGCTGCCAGCAGCACATGGCAAACACAACAGTGAAAAACCCTGACAAATTGTAGTGTAAGGTTAGGTGTTACTGTAACTCAGGTTAGGTTTTATTTTACAGGTAAATTTGAATTTATTTTAGCGAGGTAGTTAGTAAATAGTTAATAACTATTTAGTAACTATTCTACATAGTTAAAATAAATACAAACTTGACTGCAAAATAAAAATAAAAATAAATAAATAACTATTAGTTATATTGTAGCTACCTATTTTATAGGTAAGTATTTAGTTTTAAATTGGAATAATTTAGGTAATGATAGTAGGTTTTATTTAGATTTATTTTAATTGTATTTAAATTAGTGGGTGTTAGGGTTAGGGTTAGACTTAGGTTTAGGGGTTAATAAATTTATTATAGTAATAGCGACATTGGGGGTGGCAGATTAGGGGTTAATAACTGTAATGTAGGTTGTGGCGATGTGAGGGACGGCAGATTAGGGGTTAATAATATTTAACTAGTATTTGCGATGCGGAAGTGCGGCGGTTTAGGGGTTAATATTTTTTCTAGTGGCAGTGATGTCAGGAGCGACAGATTAGGGGTTAATAATTTTATTTTAGTGTTTGCGATGCGGGAGGGCCTCGGTTTAGGTGTTAATAGGTAGTTTATGGGTGTTAGTGTACTTTGTAACACTTTAGTTATAAGTTTTATGCTAGAGCTCTGTAATGTAAAACTCATAACTACTGACTTTAGAATGCGTTACGAATCTTGCGGAATAGGCTGTACCGCTCACTTTTTGGCCTCCCAGAAAAAGCTTGTAATACCGGCACTATGGAAGTCCCATTGAAAAAAAGACTTTACGCAAATAGCGTAAGTTAATTTGCAGTACGGCCAAAAAAGTGTGCGGTGCCCAAAAACCTGCATGGCTCGTAATAGCAGCAAGAGTGAAAAAGCAGCGTTATGAGCCTTAACGCTGCTTTTTTACTCATACCGCAAAACTCGTAATCTAGCCGAGAGATCCTTGGGGTCTTATGCTAAATGCATACTTAATAATAATTGCTAATGGAAATATGAGTTAGGATTACATAAGGTGAAAATCCTGATCAAAACATATTTAATTTAAAAAAAAAAAAAAAAAAATATAAAATGAAACATACAATGAAAAAGTGTTTGTTTATAGGAATATTTCAAAAACATTTTTCAGTTTTTTTTTTGCTTGAAAACCATGCCCTCCAATCCATGCATGGTTAAATCAAATGGAAATCCTCTTTTTTTAATAAGTAGTTATACAAATTATGGCTGTCTTGCACCTTGAATGCTAATATTTAAAAATATCAAACCCTTTTAATAGCTTCATTAAGCTTAATAGACAGAGGAGGACTTCCGGTGGGGGCGGAGCCGTTAGACACGCTGCACGGCTCACGGCGCTCTAGAGAAGGGAGCTAGGAAATCTCCCCCGGCTAAAAGTTGCTTGCGCTATCCGGAATCCCTGGGGCCGGTTGCAAGTTCTACAGACGCAGTCTACGTCTGAGCAGAGGAAGCCCTTTACTGGCGGTAAAGCCCGGCGGTGGATACCGCAACTACCGCAGAGAAAAACCGGCAGATTGAAGGAGAAGGACAGTAAAGTCGGGTAAGAGAGATATTGCCCGTGAAGTGGTTGGCCTTGCTGACTGGAGTAGCCACTTGTAGGAGGGGGTAGTCTGCCTGCAGAGAGATCTGTGGGGAGCGCGCCCTCCTCGCGATGAAGAGCGTCACAGCTGCTTGTTTGTTTGGCCTGACTGACCGATAGCGGGAAGGAATCCCGGCTTTACCTCTACAAGGTTTTCAAAGCGGACTGCCAAATGTTTCTTTATACCTAATAAAGCACACCTGGCTTACAGGCATAGCGTACATATATGGGGTATCTTGGCTCCTGGGAGCTGAAGATTCACAGGAGGTGGATGAGGCTAAGTGACCCATTTGAGGGACTGAATTGACATAAGCTAGGGAGAAGTGACATTTCTTCTATTTGGTGAACTCTCTTTCCGCCCCCCTTCTCCTACTCATCTATTTTCCTCTCGATGGTCTAGGGGTAACAAGAGCCTGAAGTGTTCCCTAAAGAAGAATTAGGAGTATTTCTTACATCAAGGTGCCAAAGTATAGCAGGACTGATTACAACTGATGGTATTTAGAACTGCCACAATTAGTTCATAAAGCTGAACTTTACCTTAAGATACAAGGCGCAACAGTACATCGGTTCCTGACCATTTTGAAAATGGTGTTTCTCATTATCTAGGTTATCTCTACGCTACCTGGAGGCTTATAGAGAGCTAAGAGACTAGGCCTGGGCAATCTGGCTTTTCTCCTCACGTGGCATATTATATGATATATTACACGTTTCAAGAATGGTGCACTTATTTTCTGTTTAACAGTCTCCCTCTTTAGGAGAGAAGAGAGAGAGGGATTTGGACGGTTAAGTAATTGCTTAAATTTAGTTAAATAAATTGACCCTTTTTTTTTTTTTATGTTGATATAGATGGGTATATGCAATTTTTTTTACTTTTTTGTTAGCATAAGTTTATTAATTGCATTTGAGAAATGATTCACTATAATGCCTAAGATATCCTGGTTAAATTATGAATGTTTAAGGGATATAGCCCTTATTAATTTCTATATATATATTAGTTACTGATCCTCACAGGTGCCCGCTTTCCACAATTATAAATTGGGTGAGATATTAGGCCGTAACTACACTAACTCTTATAAATACACACTTATAGTTTAATACACAGTCACGCTTATAATAAAAAAAAAACAACAACACACACATACACTTGAACTTGAAGCTTAACTTACAGTTTTTTACTCTTATTAGGGACTCCAGTCCCCCTTGGATTTGCTCACTTTTCTCACATTTTCTTTTATTGTATTGCTTTTCACACTCACTATCAGTATTCACAGAATATATGGAAAGATATATTATACACACGAAACAGAGTTCCCCCATAATGCCACCCAAAGGCAAGGATAGAAAGGTTAGGAGTGCGGATACCTCATTGGACCCTGTATCAGAGGGGGCTGTATCCCACGTGGACATTGGTAGTTTAGTATCTCAATTAACCGATGTTTTTACCCCTCAATTTGATATTATTAAGAAGGAGCTCAGCAGTATTTCAACAGATATTATCTCCCTATCAAACGAGGTCAAGCAATTCGCCTCAAGGATACTAGAGGCGGAAAATAGGATCTCTGACTTAGAGGACCGGGTCAATGTCCAAGATAAAGTAATCCAAGACTATGATGGCAAGATTACTGGTCTACAATTCCGTCTGGAGGATCTTGAGGATCGCTCCAGACGGAATAATATAAGAATCATTGGTCTTCCTGAGTCCCCTGAGTACGAAGATCTTATAAAGGTCACTTCTTTATTATTACCCAAAGCTTTAGGTTTCCCGGAACAACAACTACCCTTAGAGGTAGAAAGAGCTCATAGGGTCGGATACAGTAGAACAAATATGGCTAGGGGCGATAGAAGCAGAATGTGCATTTTTAAGTTGCTTAGATTCCAGGATAAAGTAAACCTGTTAAAAGCATATAGAAAGATGGGGGAATTTGTGTTTGAAAAAAACAAGCTATTAATGTTTCAAGATTTCTCAATAGAAACATCTACCAAAAGAAAACAGATGATCCCGCTATGTACTAAGATTATTGATAAAGGGTTTAAAGCCTGGGTTGTGTACCCCGCAAAGATTATGTTAGAAGAAAATGGGGTTAGACGAATCCTTAATAATCCCCAAGAGGCCCACGAATTTATTAGTACCCTGTAATATACTAGGGAAATTAATTTAGGTCTAGATAGGGGAAATTATGTTAAGTAAGATAGATGCGCTATGTGTCTGGGTACGCGCTGATTTTTTGTGCGTTTTTTTTTATTTTTTTATTTTGTGCTTACTATGATGATTATAGATATGTTTTTGATGTTTGCAGTGCACACTGATAGCGTTAAATGGAAAAAAGAATTTATATTGTTGTTGAGCACTTACTATTTTAAAATTGAAACTATGTTAAGTAAGATAGATGCGCTATGTGTCTGGGTATGCGCTGATTTTTTGTGTGTTTTCTCTTTTTTTTTGTGCTTACTATGATGATTATAGATATGTCCTTGAGGGTTGCAGTGCACACTGATAGCGTTAAATGGAAAAAAGAATTTATATTGTTGTTGAGCACTTATTATTTTAAAATTGAATATTTCACAGGTATAGGATGGGCAGTTTTCTTTTTATTATGTAGGGTTTCCCCTTTTTTTTTTTTTTTTTTTTTCTCTCTCTCTCTCGCCGGCCCTCTTCGCCCCTCTCTTCCCCCTCCCACCTCTGGGGTTAAGTTAATTTAGACCATAGCTTAAAAATAGCTTATCAGTGCACCTATATTTTCAATATATTTAATGGCAGTTAGGATTAATATGCTTTCTTGGAATGTAGGGGGCATTACGTCGCCTAGAAAACGCAAATTGATTATTAAACATCTGTTGAAGTTTAATCCCGATATTGTGATGTTGCAGGAAACACATTTGAATCTGGCAGAAGCTATGAAATTAAAGTGTAAATGGGTAGGGGAATGTGTTGCAGCTCCAGGAGTTAAAAAAAAATCAGGGGTAGCTATCTTGTTTCATAAAAATCTAGACTACAATATTGTGAAGAAGGAGATTGACCCAGAGGGAAGATACCTGATACTACATATTCAGATTAATAGGTGCAATTTTGTCATCTGCAATATATATGGTCCCAATTCTTTTTCTCCTGTTTTCTGGGAAAATATTAGAAGTAAATTATTTCTGTTTTCAGCAGGGAATTTAGTTTTAGGGGGGGATTTTAATATGACGTTATGTCCCATTTTAGACAGATTGTCCTCAAAAAACCTACGTGAAAATAACAAAGTAGCAAAATATTTTAAGTCTTTTTGTCATGAATTAAAATTAATTGATATATGGAGATTTAAAAATCCAGAATTGCGTAGTTTTTCATGTGAGTCTAAATCCCACATGACATTCTCGAGAATTGATATGTTCTTAATCTCTAAACCACTTGCCTTATGTAGATCAGAAGCAAATATCTATGATATTGTTATCTCTGATCATGCGGTAATCTCTTTCACATTGGTGGCCATCTCCCCCCCTAAGGCCCAGAATACGTCTTTTTTGTTTCCTCGATTTTTGACGGATAGTCCTAAGTTCAGCAATTGGTTAAAACAGAAGTGGAAGGACTATGTTACCTTCAATATAGGGCAATTTAGTAAACCAGAGGTATTCTGGGAAGCAGCGAAAGCTGTATTAAGGGGGGAAATTAAGCTTTATTTATCCACTTGGAAGAAGAAAAAGCTGGAGCAAGAATCACAGTTAACAGCACAAGTTAGAAATGCTCTTAGAAAATTCTATGTCGATCAGACAAGAGATAACTGGGATAGATATTGTAAATTGAAAAGGGAAAGAGATATCTTTTTCAAACAAAGGTCACAGGAAGATGAATTGAAAATAAATTATCAATTTAGAGGTCATTATGGGGCCTCAGCCAAATTTCTGGCTAAAGTAGCCAAGGTGAGAAAAAGTAAGAATATTATCTTGACTATTAAAATGGGGAACATAAAGTATACTAATACAGAGGATATTAGTCAGACATTTTTTAACGTATTTCAACGGCTTTACGCAGAAACACAGGTTAATGCGGACAACGCATTAAACTTCTGGGCGAGTGTCAATCTCCCCAATAGTTTGGAGGAGAATTTATCAGAGCTTAACAGACCTATCTCAGAGGAGGAAGTTCTTGAGGCTATACAATCAGCTAATCTTAATAAATCACCAGGACCGGATGCTATACCGATAGAATTTTACAAAATTCTGAAGGAAGAAGTAAAATTATCATTAGTGAACCTGTTTAATTACTATTTTTCTGCTGGTAATTCAATGTCTAATTATTTTTCGGCTGCGCGTATATCCCTGATCTTAAAGAAAGGTAAGGTCCCGGAAGATCCAGGGTCGTATAGGCCTATATCAGTACTCAATGCTGATTATAAATTGCTGACTGCTATTATCTCGATTAGGCTGGCCAAGTTATTAGATGGGATTATCCATCCAGATCAAACTGGATTTATGAGGGATAGGAACTCTCTTAAGAATATACGTCAAGTGACTACATTTCTAGATTATGCATGGAATTTAGATCCCAAGAACGAACAATTTAAAAAGATTTCTGAAGCAGCTATTTTAACAGTAGATGCTGAGAAGGCCTTTGATGCAGTGAACTGGAACTATTTATTTACAGCATTGGAACGGTTTGGATTCAAGAATCAGTTTCTGGAATTTGTCAGGAATTTATATAAAAACCCGATTTCATTTCTCTGCATCAATGGCCATTCTTCCCCATATATTTCACTTAAAAGAGGGACAAGACAAGGGTGTCCCCTCTCCCCTTTGCTTTTTAATTTAGCATTGGAGCCTTTTGCTATCCTATTGCGGGATAGGCTATTAGGGATTCAACTCGGTTCCTTTAGCTTAAATACCCTCTTATATGCGGATGATTTGTTAATATTCTTGGATAAGGCGCAATATTCCATCCCCATATTGTTACAATTATTTAAAAAATTTTCCTCCTTCTCAGGATATAAAATAAATTTCGATAAGAGTGAACTCCTCTGGGTAGATAAGAAAGGATCCAACTGGGAAGATCACCCTTTTAAAGTGGTTGCGTTCTTTCGATATTTAGGTATTACCTTTCATAGAAACCCAACAATCTGGTACAAGTTAAATTTTCCTCCGATATTACAAAAAATTAAAAATGATCTTGAAAACTGGGCCTCGCTTCCTATCTCATTGACTGCTAGAATCAATCTGATTAAAACTATTATCTTCCCTAGAGTTCTATATCTTCTCCAGAATCTCCCGCTATTTATGACCAATAAAGATATTGGTAATGTACAGTCTTGGTTATCTAAATTTATATGGGGTAATAAGAAGCCAAGGATTAGTCTTAGTAAACTGATGCAGAAACGTCCTAGGGCAGGGCTGGCCTTACAAGACTTTAGGCTTTACAACTTGGCTAGCTTAGTCAAACTGGCCCTCGATTGGATCACAGGGGTAGATAAGTTCGTGACAACAGAGCTAGAATCATTCCTGATCTCCCCTTTCTCATTGAAAGCTGTTCTCCATTGCCCGGTACTAAAGTTACCTTCAAATCTTAGTAAACTAATTTCCCTTAAAAATGTTATTATAGCTTGGCAAAAAATTTGTCGAATATTAAAAATCTCCCCATTTTTTTCGGAATATATCCCTATATTAGGTAATCCTGAATTTACTCCGGGCATAAATCAGAGAGTGTTTAGATTATGGGCCGAAGCTGGACTGATTTATGTTTATCAGTTATTTGATGATAATCAGTTATTACCCTCAGAATTATTATTTCAAAGGTTTAATTTACATTGTTCGAATCTATTTGCTTATTTTCAACTACGGCATTATATATTTACACAAAAATGGAATTCTGAATTTCTAAGGGATTGGATGGACATTAAAAATATTATCCGGCAATTCTCTCTGGGTCAGTCTTCGATATCATTGATCTACGATATCCTTCTGGCTAGACAGAGTGAATTATGCGTAGATAAACTATTTAACTTCTGGAAGAAATATTTGCCAGAATTAGAGGAGAACAGGATTGAGCGAAGCTTCACAGAGTTAGAAAAATTACAAGTTTCCATATCATGGAAAGAAGCGCACCTAAAATTAGTCAATAATTATTATCTTTCCCCAGATAAAATGGCCAGATTCTATCCTTCTCAGAATTATGCCTGCCCAAGATGTTCCATGGATAGGGCGGATATTCTCCATATGTTTTGGTCTTGTCCAAAGATTCAACAATATTGGCAAAAGATAAGATTATGGTATAGTAAAATCTATAGAGATATGGCACCATTCACGGCTGATGAGGTAGTTTTTCTAACTAATGCTGAGTTACGCCCTAAGAGGGTGATAAAGATATTTAACACAATTATTATAATTGCGAGACAGTTAATCACTAAAGGCTGGAAAGATCATACAGCTCCTAGAATTACAGGGTTCCTTAAAGAAATCCAGTTCCAAATTTTATTTGAATCCTTTCATACTAAATTTATAGCTGAACGTAAGGTCAGGGCCTTTCTTCTGGATTGGTCTCCACTAATTATTTCTTACCCATTACAGATTCAAAGACGTATTTTACAACCCTTCTTAAATTCTATAGCTTTCTTGGAATTGGTTATATTAGAAGTATTCCCGTCAACATGGATATCGGGCCCCCGGGAGATAACATTATGAAATAGTAATTGTGAAATAATAGGTAGAGAAAGAGAAGAGGTGGGGCTAGTAAGAGAGGTGGGGGGTGGGCAGAGGGGGTGGGAGGGGAGAGAGAGAGAGTGTATAGTATAGATTATTTTTTATTTTTTTATTTTTTTATTTCTTTTAATATTCTTTCTTCCCATTTTTTATTTTTTATTTTTTCTTCTCTCTTCTTTTCTTCTCCTTTCTTCTTTCCCCCGGTTCATTAGTGGTTTAAATATTTATAAAATTTCCAGCGATATAATTGATCAGATTCTAAAAGTCAGGTATTAGTATTTACTTGTCTTGTTATGTTTGCTTGGTATCACTCACTATTGTTATTCTTTATATTTCTGTTTTTGTATATGTATGAAGGCCTTGCATGGCACAATGAAATACAACTCGACATGTATTTACTTTTTTTTCTCTGTTGTTGCTGGAATTAATAAAGATATTCAAAAAAAAAAAAAAAAGCTTAATAGACAAAAAGGAAAGATGCTTATCATTAAAAAGACAGTAAATACTTTGATATTTTTATATAAAATGTTTAGTTATGCACAATAAAACAACTTTGCAATATATTTTAATTGTTTATTTTGCTCCCTTTTCATTTAATTCATTTTCTTATTCTCAAAATGTTAAATGCACACTGACACATATCTGTCTGTAATTGGTTTTAACTGATAACAACTGCACAACAATTCACTTTATAAAATACACTTTATACTAACTTTATGACAGTGGCTAGCCTTGTTGTCTGTGGACTAAAGCCCTGATTGAATACTCCAAATAAGGCAAAGGGTAGGTGGAGTTTGATTATTGAAAAACAATTGCAGTAAAAAGGATGTTAATTTATTTTAAAACATTTAAGGCCTGATATTTAAGCTCATCAGCATGGAGAGAAATAGTGCAAAATCTTTGTTTTGTTTTTAGATCTTATATTGTAATGTAGGTCTCTCCTTCACATACAAAAATCTGCATACCAAGATAAATAGCTTACAAGTTTCTAACATTTTCTAGGGACTTCTCCATACTGACTAGGGGCGCGATCCGATATAGATCGCAGTTTGCGGCGCAAGCGAGGGAACCTGCGTCGCCCGCAGTTTCAGCTCACAACTCGAGCTATCCCATATAGGTCGCCGTCAGATGCTAACGTGCCGTAAGTCTGACAAACCAGCGATGTCCAGAAATCTGCGCAAGTACAAATTTCTGGCGTCGCCAGTGACTTGTGCCACGTTAGAATCTGCCGGCGCCTATAAAACCTGACTAAAGTCTAAAACACCCGCACTGTCTAACACGCCTCCCTAACATAGCCCGCACTGTCTAACACGCCTCCCTAACATAGCCCGCACTGTCTAACCCTCTATCCGCTATCCCCCCTCACTAGCCTAACAATAAAAAAGCTATTAACCCCTAAACCGCCGCTCCCGTACCCCGCCGCCAGCTATATTATATCTATAACCCCCTAAAGTGAGCCCCTAACACCGCCGCCATCTATATTAAAATTATCAACCCCTAATGTAAGCCCCTTACACCGCCGCCATCTCTATTAAAATGATTAAACCCTAATTTAATCTACCTACCCCGCCGCCAGCTATATCATCTATATCAACCCTAAATATATTATAGTTAATATAGTTATTACATTATATATATTAACTATATTAACCCTAATTATATTAGGGTTAATATAGTTAATATAGTTACTATAGTATTTATATTAACTATATTAACTCTATCTAACCCTAACTAAATTTATATTAAATTAATCTAATTCATTTATAAACTAAAATATTCCTATTTAAATCTAAATACTTACCTATAAAATAAACCCTAAGATAGCTATAATATAATTAATAATTACATTGTAGCTATGTTAGGGTTAATATTTATTTTACAGGTAAATTGTTAATTATTTTAACTAGGTATAATAGATATTAAATAGTTATTAACTATTTAATATCTACCTAGTTAAAATAATTACCCAATTACCTGTAAAATAAATCCTAACCTAAGTTATAAATACACCTACACTATCAATAAATGTAATAAACTACAAACATCTATCTAAAAATACAATTAAATTAACTAAACTAAATTACAAAAAAAAACAAACACTAAATTACAAAAAATAAAAAAAAGATTACAAGATTTTTAAGCTAATTACACCTATTCTAAGCCCCCTAATAAAATAATAAACCCCCAAAATAAAAAAAATTCCCTGCCCTATTCTAAATTAAACAAATTTCAAAGCTCTTTACCTTACCAGCCCTTAAAAGGGCCTTTTGTGGGGCATGCCCCAAAGAATTCAGCTCTTTTGCATACAACAAATACAATCCCCCCCCCCCATTACAACCCACCACCCACATACCCCTATTCTAAAACCACCCAAACCCCCCTTAAAAAAGCCTAACACTACCCCCCTGAAGATCTCCCTACCTTGTCTTCACCACACCGGGCCGAACTCCTGATCCGATCCGGGCGATGTCTTCCTCCAAGCGGCAAAGAAGAATTCTTCCTCCGGCGATGTCTTCCTCCAAGCGGCAAAGAAGAATTCTTCCTCCGGCGACGTCTTCCTCCAAGCGGCAGCAAAGTCTTCATTCTTCCGGCGGCATCTTCAATCTTCTTTCTTCGCTCCGCCGCCGCGGAGCATCCATCCCGGCCGACTGCTGTACTACGAATGATGTACCTTTAAATGACGTCATCCAAGATGGCGTCCGCCGAATTCCGATTGGCTGATAGGATTCTATCAGCCAATCGGAATTAAGTTAGAAAAATCTGATTGGCTGATTGAATCAGCCAATCAGATTCAAGTTCAATCCGATTGGCTGATCCAATCAGCCAATCAGATTGAGCTCGCATTCTATTGGCTGTTCCGATCAGCCAATAGAATGTGAGCTCAATCTGATTGGCTGATTGGATCAGCCAATCGGATTGAACTTGAATCTGATTGGCTGATTCAATCAGCCAATCAGATTTTTCTAACTTAATTCCGATTGGCTGATAGAATCCTATCAGCCAATCGGAATTCGGCGGACGCCATCTTGGATGACGTCATTTAAAGGTACCTCATTCCAAGTTCAGTAGTCGTCCGGGATGGATGCTCCGCGGCGGCGGAGCGAAGAAAGAAGATTGAAGATGCCGCCGGAAGAATGAAGACTTTGCTGCCGCTTGGAGGAAGACGTCGCCGGAGGAAGAATTCTTCTTTGTCGCTTGGAGGAAGACATCGCCGGAGGAAGAATTCTTCTTTGCCGCTTGGAGGAAGACATCGCCCGGATCGGATCAGGAGTTCGGCCCGGTGTGGTGAAGACAAGGTAGGGAGATCTTCAGGGGGGTAGTGTTAGGCTTTTTTAAGGGGGGTTTGGGTGGTTTTAGAATAGGGGTATGTGGGTGGTGGGTTGTAATGGGGGGGGGGATTGTATTTGTTGTATGCAAAAGAGCTGAATTCTTTGGGGCATGCCCCACAAAAGGCCCTTTTAAGGGCTGGTAAGGTAAAGAGCTTTGAAATTTGTTTAATTTAGAATAGGGCAGGGAATTTTTTTTATTTTGGGGGTTTATTATTTTATTAGGGGGCTTAGAATAGGTGTAATTAGCTTAAAAATCTTGTAATCTTTTTTTTATTTTTTGTAATTTAGTGTTTGTTTTTTTTTGTAATTTAGTTTAGTTAATTTAATTGTATTTTTAGATAGATGTTTGTAGTTTATTAAATTTATTGATATTGTAGGTGTATTTATAACTTAGGTTAGGATTTATTTTACAGGTAATTGGGTAATTATTTTAACTAGGTAGATATTAAATAGTTAATAACTATTTAATATCTATTATACCTAGTTAAAATAATTAACAATTTACCTGTAAAATAAATATTAACCCTAACATAGCTACAATGTAATTATTAATTATATTGTAGCTATCTTAGGGTTTATTTTATAGGTAAGTATTTAGATTTAAATAGGAATATTTTAGTTTATAAATGAATTAGATTAATTTAATATAAATTTAGTTAGGGTTAGATAGAGTTAATATAGTTAATATAAATACTATAGTAACTATATTAACTATATTAACCCTAATATAATTAGGGTTAATATAGTTAATATATATAATGTAATAACTATATTAACTATAATATACTTAGGGTTAATATAGATAATATAGCTGGCGGCGGGGTAGGTAGATTAAATTAGGGGTTAATCATTTTAATAGAGATGGCGGCGGTGTAAGGGGCTTACATTAGGGGTTAATAATATTAATATAGCTGGCGGCGGTATAGGGGGATTAGATTAGGGGTTAATAATTTTTATATAGGTGGCGGCGGTGTAAGGGGTCAGATTAGGGGATAGATAAGGTAGATGGCGGCGGTTTTAGAGGCTCACAGTAGGGGGTTAGTTTATGTAGATGGCGGCGGGGTCCGGGAGTTTAGGGGGTAATAACTTTATTAGGGACGGCAGAAATATACGGGCGTAACTTCTAGGTTACGCCGTATATGTGATACCAAACCCGCGCAAATATTGGCGTCGCCGGCTTTTGCGGGCGACGATTTATATCGGATCGACCCCTAGATGTCTTATATCATCTCACCTGACTGGCGAGATTTTGAATATCAGGCCCTTAGACTTGGTTAATATCTTATTCTATTACAAGGCAACAGAAATGTCTTGTAATTATATGGTGTTTACTGTCTCTTTAAGTTTATGTTTGCATTTGAAACCAATGAGCAAAAAAGGAGATAAAGGCTAAGTTACATAAGTAACTCACTTATCTGTTGACTGTGAAAGGATTAAACAATGAAAGTGACTATTTCCTGATGCAAACATTTACCCCAAAATAATTTCCCCTAGAAAAGGCAAAAAGAAATGATGTGTGCCAGTAGTGAGAGATTTTGATAGCAAACCCCAAAGATAGAAAAGTCAGAATTAAACTTGCATGATTCAGATCGAGCATGTCATTTAAAAAAATAAATATTAAATTCACTTCTATTTTCAAATGTACTTTGTTCTTTTGTTATCCTTTGTTTTAAAAGGATATTTACATATCCTACATTGGATTTATTAGCTATTCTGTTGTGGAATGTGGGGTTAATATATGATGTATGCTAATTATGATGTTTCATCCCCTCCCCCTATTGTGATTGGTCCTGGTTTTATTGGTTGGGGTATATGTGTGTGATGTTCACAGTATTGTTTCAGCTTGATAAAGGGACAGGAGCCCCGAAACATTGCTCTTTAATAAACTTTCATCACCTACATGAGAGTGCAGCCTTTGCTTTGACTTTTGCTATTATGTTTGAAACTGATATAATTATTTTGTGTCCCACTAATACATGTACTAAATCTGTTGTCTCTCAAAGGTTGATTATACTGCAATTGCATTACTGTCCAGCCCCACTATCTGCCATCATATTTGGCTTCAGACTGTCCTTCTAACCTCAGATTCTTCAACTTCATCAATGAAAAATGCCAATATAGATATATGATGTTAATGATACAATGTAAAACTTTATTCATGCCTACAACACTAAATGGTTTTAGCAGGGAAATATATCCAAAGATCTGCCTTCTTGTGCATTAAAAAAAAAAAAAAAATATGGAAATATTTTGCTAAAATTGCCAAACAAGTTTTTTTTGTTCACCTGATCAGCAAATATTCAGAAAAAAAGGTTCCCTATGTCAGGGTTCCTTCTTTTCACTTATTACAAGTAGCAAAGCCAGTGACCTGTCTTACAAAACTGAACAATCAAGATTAAAATAGGCTTAAAGAGCTTATATGGTTTCTGAATATGAATTTAAATGATTTAGAGATAGCCTTAAACATTTTTTATTATATTGAATTTAAAGTTATGGTAAACTCTCCTCTTTATAAAAACAGATCCGGAATGTTAGTGATGTTTTAGACGGATTTTAATTAATCAATTGTAAGGAAGATGCGCTTTAACCTAATTTTGAATATAGTTATCAAATTTTAATACCCTGCACTCCGTCGCCCACTTCAAATTTCAATTTTTCTGGGAGCTTGAATTGTTGTCCAATCAGCGCTCCCCCCATATGGCACTCTTGTGTTGTAGCTAGATCACAATAATAAAACGTTGTAAATAATGACAACAAAATTTCTGGGTATTAAAATTGGGTCCTATTTAAAACCTCAACGGCATGGAGAAAAAGTCACACAAAGGGCTAGATTACAAGTGTAGCAGTAGTTTACACTTCCACTAGCGCATTAACTCCACTAGACTATAGCATGCGTATTACAAGTTAAAAGTAAAACGTTTTTGCTTGCACGCTAACCCGCCGCAAGCAAAAAGCAGAACTTTGAATATCGTATTAACGTAATTCCCCATAGACTTAAATGGAGTGTGAAAGGTACAAAAAAAAAAGCCTATCACCCTTACTCGAGCGCAAACCTGATTGCGTTTTCTCAAGTGTGCTAACCCAACATGAAATATTAATATTTCCTATTCCAATGTTCTTAGCAAAACAGAATTTGTGTAAATAAATATGATGTTTATATATATATATATATATATATATATATATATATATATACACACACAACCCCAATTCCAAAAAAGTTGAAACAATATGGAAAATGCAAAAAATCAAACAAAAAGAGTCATTTGAAAATCCAATTCACTGTGTACTATATTGAAAACACATTCGGCTAGATTTAGAGTTCTGCGGCCAAAGAGGTGCGTTAGCTACGCGTGCTTTTTTCCCCCGCACCTTTTAAATACCGCTGGTATTTAGAG
Source organism: Bombina bombina (assembly GCF_027579735.1). Taxonomy (NCBI): domain Eukaryota; kingdom Metazoa; phylum Chordata; class Amphibia; order Anura; family Bombinatoridae; genus Bombina; species Bombina bombina. Next base: position 743,356,704 of record NC_069503.1, on the reverse strand, counting down.
TTCACAGAATGGCTGCGTTAGGCTCCAAAAAAGGGAGCGTAGAGCATATTTACCGCCACTGCAACGCTAAATACCAGCGGTGCTTATGGACGCGGCCAGCTTCAAAAACGTGCTCATGCACGATTCCCCCATAGAAAACAATGGGGCAGTTTGAGCTGAAAAAAAACCTAACACCTGCAAAAAAGCAGCGTTAAGCTCCTAACGCAGCCCCATTGTTTCCTATGGGGAAACACTTCCTAAGTCTGTACCTAACACCCTAACATGTACCCCGAGTCTAAACACCCCTAACATTACACTTATTAACCTCTAATCTGCCGCCCCCGCTATCGCTGACCCCTGAATATTATTATTAACCCCTAATCTGCTGCTCCGTACACCGCCGCAACCTATGTTATCCCTATGTACTCCTAATCTGCTGCCCCTAACACCGCCGACCCCTATATTATATTTATTAACCCCTAATCTGCCGCTGACCCCTGCATATTATTATTAACCCCTAATCTGCCGCTCCGTACACCGCTGCAACCTACATTATACCTATGTACCCCTAATCTGCTGCCCCTAACACCGCCGCCACCTACCTACAATAATTAACCCCTAATCTGCCGACCGGATCTCACCGCTACTCTAATAAATGTATTAACCCCTAAAGCTAAGTCTAACCCTAACACTAACACCCCCCTAAATTAAATATAATTTACATCTAACGAAATAAATTAACTCTTATTAAATAAACTATTCCTATTTAAAGCTAAATACTTACCTGTAAAATAAACCCTAATATAGCTGCAATATAAATTATAATTATATTGTAGCTATTTTAGGATTAATATTTATTTTACAGGCAACTTTGTAATTATTTTAACCAGGTACAATAGCTATTAAATAGTTAATAACTATTTAATAGCTACCTAGTTAAAATAATTACAAAATTACCTGTAAAATAAATCCTAACATAAGTTACAATTAAACCTAACACTACACTATCAATAAATTAATTAAATAAACTACCTACAATTATCTACAATTAAACCTAACACTACACTATCAATAAATTAATTACATACAATACCTACAAATAAATACAATGAAATAAACTAACTAAAGTACAAAAAATAAAAAAGAACTAAGTTACAAAAAATAAAAAAATATTTACAAACATTAGAAAAATATTACAACAATTTTAAACTAATTACACCTACTCTAAGCCCCCTAATAAAATAACAAAGACCCCCAAAATAAAAAAAATGCCCTACCCTATTCTAAAATTAAAATAGAAAAGCTCTTTTACCTTACCAGCCCTGAAAAGGGCCCTTTGCGGGGCATGCCCCAAAGAATTCAGCTCTTTTGCCTGGAAAAAAAAACATACAATACCCCCCCCAACATTACAACCCACCACCCACATACCCCTAATCTAACCCAAACCCCCCTTAAATAAACCTTACACTAAGCCCCTGAAGATCTCCCTACCTTGTCTTCACCACGCCGGGTTCACCGATCGATCCAGAAGAGCCTCCGATGTCTTGATCCAAGCCCAAGCGGGGGGCTGAAGATGTCCATGATCCGGCTGAAGTCTTCATCCAAGCGGGAGCTGAAGAGGTCCATGATCCGACTGAAGTCTTCTATCAAGCGGCATCTTCAATCTTCTTTCTTCCGGATCCATGTAGTTCATCCCGCCGACGCGGAACATCCATCTTCACCGACGACTTCCCAACGAATGACGGTTCCTTTAAGGGACGTCATCCAAGATGGCGTCCCTCGAATTCCGATTGGCTGATAGGATTAGGGGTATGTGGGTTGTGGGTTGTAATGTTGGGGTGGGGTATTGTATGTTTTTTTTTCCAGGCAAAAGAGCTGAATTCTTTGGGGCATGCCCCGCAAATGGCCCTTTTAAGGGCTGGTAAGGTAAAAGAGCTTTTCTATTTTAATTTTAGAATAGGGTAGGGCATTTTTTTATTTTGGGGGGCTTTGTTATTTTATTAGGGGGCTTAGAGTAGGTGTAATTAGTTTAAAATTGTTGTAATATTTTTCTAATGTTTGTAAATATTTTTTTATTTTTTGTAACTTAGTTCTTTTTTATTTTTTGTACTTTAGTTAGTTTATTTCATTGTATTTATTTGTAGGTATTGTATGTAATTAATTTATTGATAGTGTAGTGTTAGGTTTAATTGTAGATAATTGTAGGTAGTTTATTTAATTAATTTATTGATAGTGTAGTGTTAGGTTTAATTGTAACTTAGGTTAGGATTTATTTTACAGGTAATTTTGTAATTATTTTAACTAGGTAGCTATTAAATAGTTATCAACTATTTAATAGCTATTGTACCTGGTTAAAATAATTACAAAGTTGCCTGTAAAATAAATATTAATCCTAAAATAGCTACAATATAATTATAATTTATATTGTAGCTATATTAGGGTTTATTTTACAGGTAAGTATTTAGCTTTAAATAGGAATAATTTATTTAATAAGAGTTAATTTATTTCATTAGATTTAAATTATATTTAACTTAGGGGGGTGTTAGTGTTAGGGTTAGACTTAGCTTTAGGGGTTAATATTGTAGGTAGATTAGGGGTTAATTATTGTAGGTAGGTGGAGGCGACATTGGGGGCGGCAGATTAGGGGTTAATAAATATAATATAGGGGTCGGCGGTGTTAGGAGCAGCATATTAGGGGTACATAGGGATAACGTAGGTTGCAGCGATGTACGGAGCGGCAGATTAGGGGTTAATAATAATATGCAGGGGTCAGCGATAGCGGGGGCGGCAGATTAGGGGTTAATAAATATAATATAGGGGTTGGCGGTATTAGGGGCAGCAGATTAGGGGTACATAGGGATAACGTAGGTGGCGGAGGTGTGCGGTCGGCAGATTAGGGGTTAATAATTGTAGGTAGGTGGCGGCGGCAGATTAGGGGTTAATAAATATTATGTAGGTGTCGGCGGTATTAGGGGCAGCAGATTAGGGGTACATAGGGATAATGTAGGTGGCGGCGGTGTGCGGTCGACAGATTAGGGGTTAAAAAATGTTAATAGAGTGGCGGCGATGTGGGGGACCTCGGTTTAGGGGTACATAGGTAGTTTATTGGTGTTAGTGTACTTTAGAGCACAGTAGTTAAGAGCTTTATAAACCGGCGTTAGCCCAGAAAGCTCTTAACTACTGACTTTTTTCTGCGGCTGGAGTTTTGTCGTTAGATTTCTAACGCTCACTTCAGCCACGACTCTAAATACCGGTGTTAGGAAGATCCCATTGAAAAGATAGGATACGCAAATGGCGTAGGGTGATCTGCGGTATGGAAAAGTCGCGGCTGCAAAGTGAGCGTTAGACCCTTTCCTGACTGACTCTAAATACCAGCGGGCGGCCAAAACCAGCGTTAGGAGCCTCTAACGCTGGTTTTGACGGCTACCGCCAAACTCTAAATCTAGCCGATTATTAGCACTTAATTTGATGTTTTACTTTGTGAATTTAATGTATTTTTGAAAATATACATTAATTTAAAATTTGAATAATAATGTGCAAAAGTGTTAGGCCAACATTAGTGTTGTTGTTTTAGCAAATAACCATCCATATTTATTTTTCGGTCTCTTTATTAACATACAAACAGAAAATACAAGAAATATGTACACAAAATATAAAAAATACACAATTTTCAGAACAAAATGGCTTCTTCAGGCAAAAGTCAGTATTTAGTGTAAACTCCCTTGGCACTAATCACATCTTGAACTCTTTAGGGAGACTGTCCTAAAGTTTTCTGAAGTAATCTTCTGGTATATTATACCAGGCTTCTTTCAGTCCTTCCAAGAGTTCTTCTTTACATTTAGGTTGTCTTTTATTTCTTTATCTGTCCAGGTGATCCCATACTTCTTCTATAATATTCAGGTCTGGACTCTGTGGAAGCCAGTCCATGGCTGTCAGTATTTTATCAGCTGTCTTTATCTCTCCAAATAGGATTTTACTGCATTAACAGTGTGTTTGGGATCATTATCATGCTGAAAAATAAAACCATTCCCAATCCGGCACTTTCCAGCAGGAATGGCATGATGATTAAAACCTTAACATTAAGGCCATAGTTATCAAGGTCTGGTGGACCTGATCCGACACTGTGGATCAGGTCCGCCAGACCTCGCTGAATACGGCGAGCAATATTTAGGTTTACGAAAGCCAGGTTCCTGCTCAAGTTTAAGGGGAGGTCACACTAAATACAGGGAGTGCAGAATTATTAGGCAAGTTGTATTTTTGAGGATTAATTTTATTATTGAACAACAACCATGTTCTCAATGAACCCAAAAAAACTCATTAATATCAAAGCTGAATATTTTTGGAAGTAGTTTTTAGTTTGTTTTTAGTTTTAGCTATTTTAGGGGGATATCTGTGTGTGCAGGTGACTATTACTGTGCATAATTATTAGGCAACTTAACAAAAAACAAATATATACCCATTTAAATTATTTATTTTTACCAGTGAAACCAATATAACATCTCAACATTCACAAATATACATTTCTGACATTCAAAAACAAAACAAAAACAAATCAGTGACCAATATAGCCACCTTTCTTTGCAAGGACACTCAAAAGCCTGCCATCCATGGATTCTGTCAGTGTTTTTATCTGTTCACCATCAACATTGCGTGCAGCAGCAACCACAGCCTCCCAGACACTGTTCAGAGAGGTGTACTGTTTTCCCTCCTTGTAAATCTCACATTTGATGATGGACCACAGGTTCTCAATGGGGTTCAGATCAGGTGAACAAGGAGGCCATGTCATTAGATTTTCTTCTTTTATACCCTTTCTTGCCAGCCACGCTGTGGAGTACTTGGACGCGTGTGATGGAGCATTGTCCTGCAGGAAAATCATGTTTTTCTTGAAGGATGCAGACTTCTTCCTGTACCACTGCTTGAAGAAGGTGTCTTCCAGAAACTGGCAGTAGGACTGGGAGTTGAGCTTGACTCCATCCTCAACCCGAAACGGCCCCACAAGCTCATCTTTGATGATACCAGCCCAAACCAGTACTCCACCTCCAACTTGCTGGCGTCTGAGTCGGACTGGAGCTCTCTGCCCTTTACCAATCCAGCCACGGGCCCATCCATCTGGCCCATCAAGACTCACTCTCATTTCATCAGTCCATAAAACCTTAGAAAAATCAGTCTTGAGATATTTCTTGGCCCAGGCTTGACGTTTCAGCTTGTGTGTCTTGTTCAGTGGTGGTCGTCTTTCAGCCTTTCTTACCTTGGCCATGTCTCTGAGTATTGCACACCTTGTGCTTTTGGGCACTCCAGTGATGTTGCAGCTCTGAAATATGGCCAAACTGGTGGCAAGTGGCATCTTGGCAGCTGCACGCTTGACTTTTCTCAGTTCATGGGCAGTTATTTTGCGCCTTGGTTTTTCCACACGCTTCTTGCGACCCTGTTGACTATTTTGAATGAAACGCTTGATTGTTCGATGATCACGCTTCAGAAGCTTTGCAATTTTAAGAGTGCTGCATCCCTCTGCAAGATATCTCACTATTTTTTACTTTTCTGAGCCTGTCAAGTCCTTCTTTTGACCCATTTTGCCAAAGGAAAGGAAGTTACCTAATAATTATGCACACCTGATATAGGGTGTTGATGTCATTAGACCACACCCCTTCTCATTACAGAGATGCACATCACCTAATATGCTTAATTGGTAGGAGGCTTTCAAGCCTATACAGCTTGGAGTAAGACAACATGCATAAAGAGGATGATGTGGTCAAAATACTCATTTGCCTAATAATTCTGCACTCCCTGTACTTGCCACTTTAGCCTATAGAAGCTGAGTTTTTTTATTTTTTATTTTTTAATACTGCATACAAATATCCTGTATTTCTGGTTGTATTCTAATAAAGAGCCTAAGAAATAATTATATATGGTAATTATACCATTGCTAAAACAACAAATCTAATGGTGGCCTAAGACTATTGCACAGTACTATATATGCATTTATCTCTATGTTAAAGCCCGTTGCATGCCTTTTTTTCTAACACCTCATATCTTTGAACCCTTATAACTTTTGATTGCATTTTTTAAAAATTATTTTTATCACACAGTGTTATTATGAGGTAACTGAGTACTTTTAAGTGTATTTTTGATGTATTTTGTGTACCTTTTTTATCTTATGTAACAGTTACCAGAGCTCTGTTTATTTTCAACTTGTAACAGTTGCGCTTCTTCTGACGCACCCAAAGAGCCGGGATAAACCCCTTTTTTGCTCACACTCAACTGTTAGCATCCCATTCTGAATCAAGCCTAAAATATTTGGGATTTTTTCAGACCTTGTATTATAATGTAGGAGTCTCTGTTTCACATAAAGAACACTACATTGCAACATAATGATTTCTAAATGTAAAATAAGCGTTTCTAAAAAACTTTAAGGGCCTTCTTTTTCTTAGAATAGCTTGACTGAGCTGCAAAGGTTTGAATATCAGGCCCTTAATCTTTTTGCCTTCTAATCTGTCCTCTAAGAACACCATTGCCTTCTTAGGAATCATATTTGATTATGGTTACTTTCTCTTTATATGACAACATGACATCCTCAGCCTAGCCAACTAACTACATTGTAGGAAGATCCTCATGCAATCCAGTTAACAGTCTTCAGTAATTTAGATTCCCAATAATAAAGGGTGATTTAACGACACATATAGAATTGAGAATTTAGGAATATAATCCCAGTAGTGTAACTATAGAGGTCTCAGAGATTGAAACTGAGACTGGTTTCTCACCTATAGGAGGCCCACCTGGGCCCTGAAATCAGTATCATGTCTGACCTCTGTGTGTGCCCCCTTAAAAAAGCAACTTACAGTTTAAAAAAGTTAATTGATTTTCATTTTCAATATGTTGTCAGGGTTTCCATGATGGCAACCACAATGTAGTCATACAGAATAACCTGCCTCCAAATTTTGAACAGGTAACCTGCGCTTCTTCTGGCACGACTAAAAAAGAGGGAAGGAGGACTGACATTTATAGAGAAGCAGCGCTTCTTTCTCGTATGTGGCTTCAGCTTCTACTAATTACAAACAGCTAAAAAGGGCACTGTTGAAATGCAAGGGGGGAGCACATCACAACCTTTGCCTTGGACCCAGCGAGATCTAGTTATCCTATGAATTATAAAACAACATGAGAAAGAAAGTAGAAACTCCAAAATGAGGAGTTTCCAAAAGTCTAGGCAAATCCAGCACAACTGTATGAGTAAAGAACACACAAGAGATTTAATATGTCAAAAATGAAAAAAGCACACTTTAATGAATAAAACAAACACACACATCACATTCATACAAGGGATCCCAGAAATGTACGTGTTAATCACACTGGTCGAGAACCATCTGGTGCACCAGGGAACAACAAGCAATGACCAGTCCATTGTGAAATACTGATATTAGTAATCCAAAAGACATAAAGTCAATCTGTAATATATGTTTCCCACAGTGCCTCAAAGCCAGGCAAGCCAGACCTATACCCCTGATGAAAAAATAAAAGCCACAAAATTACGTTAGAGCATAGGAGAGGAGGAGCCGTATATCAACGCGTATTCATTCACAGGTGTAGCTGCCTAGAAGCATTCCTTCGTGCAGAAGACAGTTCACAAAAGTACCTGTATTTTTTCATGCAATCGCTCCTCCTATCTTCACTGCTCCCATAACGCTGAATCTTCTGGGGTAGGTCTGGATCCGCTGCTAAGCTGCTAAGCACCGACGAGTCTGGACGCTCGTTTCACTCCACTCAATGCAGCGTGGAGCTTCTTCCGGGTGCATTTTGGAGTTTCTACTTTCTTTCTCATGTTGTTTTATATGTACTCTTTCAAGGTAGCACCTGTATTCCATATATCATACTATTAAGTGTGGAATTCTCCCCCCCTGTTTTTCTTATCCTATGAATTACTTAGACTAAGGATAAATATGGCTCATAGAGTTATTGCTTCTAATAACTAACATTCAAGTAGATTACAAGTTGTGCATTCAAAATGGCAATTTCAGCATTAAAACAGCAACTCAGCCATTACAATTCTTGTCGGTATAGCTGTACCGCAAATCTTTTAGCCTGTAACGCAACGTTAGTCCTGCACTCAAAAAAATTACGTTTTTGCATGGGACCTCTATAGCACTGCCAATATGAGTTTTGCGGTGAGGCTAAAAAGCTTGCGTTACACACTATAACGACAAGTTCCGTTATTGCCATCTGAGAGCAGTAGTTATGAGTTTTACGCAACAAAACTGTTACATAAAACTCATAACTAAAGTGTTATAAAGTACACTAACACCCATAAACTACCTAATAACCCCTAAAGCAAGGCCCTCCCGCATCGAAAACACTAAATTAAATTTATTAACCAATAATCTGCCGCTCCCAACATCGCTGCCACTAATAAAACCATTGTCGCCACTATACTAAAGTTATTAACCCTTATTCCCCCACACCCCAACATCGCCCACACTATAATAAAGATATTAACCCCTATTCCGCTGCTCCCCGATATCGCCACCACTAAATAAAGTTATTAACCCCTAAACCTCTGGCCTATCACATCACTACCACTAAATAAACCTATTAACCCCTAAACCACCAGCCCCCACATCGCAACAACTTGAATTAAAATATTAACCTCTAAACCTAACCCTAACCGTAACCCTAAACCTAACCCTAACCATAACCCTAACCCTAAACCTAACACCTCCTAACTTTAACATAATTAAAATAGAGCTAAATTAAAGTTACAATTATTAACTAAATAACTAAATACAAACTTACCTGTGAAATAAAACCTAAGCTAGCTACACTATAACTAATAGTTAAATTGTAGCTAGCTTAGGTTTTATTTTTATTTCACAGGTAAGATTGTATTTATTTAACTAGGTAGACTAGTTAGTCAATAGTTATTAACTATTTACCAACTACCTAGTTAAAATAAATACAAACTTACCTGTGAAATAAAACCTAAGCTGCCTTACACTAAAACCTAACATTACAAAAATAAAAAAAACCTAACATTACAAAAAATAAAAAACACTAAAATTATGAAAAATAAAAAACCTACCATTACAAAAAATAACAAACAAAATTTTCCAAAGCAATAATTATCATTCCTATTCTAGAAACCTGTTTTAAAAAAAAAACCAACCCAAAATAAAAAAAACCTGATCTAAAATAAACTACCAAGGGCCCTTAAAGTAAAACCTAATCTACCAATTGCCCTGAAAAGGGCATTTGTATGGGAATTGCCCTTAAAAGGGCATTCAGCTCTTTTGCTGCCCTTTAAAAAAAAAATGGCTATTTTTAAAAAAAAAAAAAAAAAAACACCCCAAAACGAAAAAAAAAACATTACACACAAAATAACAAATGAATTATCCAAAATAATAACAATTATTTCTATTCTAATACCCATTCTAAAAAAAACCACCCCAAAATAAAAGATAATAAGCTACCAATAGCCCTTAAAAGGGCCTTTTGTGAGGCATTGCCCTAAAGAAATCAGCTCTGGGAGAAGTCTTCATCCAAGCCGGGAGAAGTGGTCCTCCAGACGGGTAGAAGTCTTCATCCAGATGGCATCTTCTATCTTCATCCATCCGGCGCGGAGCGGGTCCATCTTCAAGACATCCGGCGCGGAGCATCCTCTTCTTACAACGACTCACGACGAATGAAGGTTCCTTTAAGTGACGTCATCCAAGATGGCATCCTTTAGATTCCGATTGGCTGAAAGAATTTTATCAGCCAATTGCAATTAAAGTTGAAAAAATCCTATTCTTTCAATCAGCCAATAGAATGTGAGCTCAATCCTATTGGCTGATTGGATCAGCCAATAGGATTTTTTCAACCTTAATTCCAATTGGCTGATAGAATTCTATCAGCCAATTGGAATCTATGGGATGCCATCTTGGATGACATCACTTAAAGGAACCTTCATTCATCGGGAGTCATCGTAAGAAGAGAATGCTCTGCGCCGGATGTCTTGAAGATGGACCCGCTCCGCACCGGATGGATGAAGATAGAAGATGCCGTCTGGATGAAGACTTCTGCCCATCTGGAGGACCACTTCTCCCGACTTGGATGAAGACTTCTCCTGGTTTCGTTGAGGAGTTCTTGCCTCTTCGTTGAGGACTTCTCCTGGCTTCGTTGAGGATGGATGTCAGCTCTTTAAAAATGTAAGTGAATCTTTAGGGGGTTAGTGTTAGGTTTTTTTAAGGGTTTATTGGGTGGGTTTTATTTTTAGGTTAGGGTTTGGGCAGCAATAGAGCTAAATGCCCTTTTAAGGGCAATGCCCATCCAAATGCCCTTTACAGTGCAATGGGGAGCTTAGGTTTTTTTAATTAGGGTTTAATTTGGGGGGTTGGTTGTGTGGGTGGTGGGTTTTACTGTTGGGGGGAATGTTTGTATTTTTTTTTACAGGTAAAAGAGCGAATTTCTTTGGGGCAATGCCCCGCAAAAGGCCCTTTTAAGGGCTATTGGTAGTTTAGTTTAGGCTAGGGTTTTTTTTTTTTTGGGGGGGGGGGCTTTTTTATTTTGATAGGGCTATTAGATTAGGTGTAATTAGTTTAAATATCTTGTAATTTGTTTTTTATTTTGTGTAATTTAGTGTTTGTTTTTTTTTGTAATTTAGGTATTTGTATTTAATTTAGTTAATTGTATTTAATTTAGGTAATTTATTTAATTGTAGTGTAAGGTTATGTGTTAGTGTAAGACAGGTTAGGTTTTATTTTACAGGTAAATTTGTATTTATTTTAGCTAGGTAGTTAGTAAATAGTTAATAACTATTTAGTAACTATTGTACCTAGTTAAAATAAATACAAACTTGCCTGTAAAATAAAAATAAACCCTAAGCTAGCTACAATGTAACTATTAGTTATATTGTAGCTAGCTTAGGGTTTATTTTATAGGTAAGTATTTAGTTTTAAATAGGAATTATTTCATAATTAATAGTAGGTTTTCTTTAGATTTATTTTAATTATATTTAAGTTAGGGGGTGTTAGGGTTAGACTTAGGTTTAGGCGTTAATAACTTTAGAATAGTAGCGGTGACGTTGGGGGTGGAAGATAAGGGGTTAATAAATGTAGGTAGGTGGCGGCAATGTTAGGGACAGCAGTTTAAGGGTTAATAATATTTAACTAGTGTTTGTGATGTGGGAGTGCGGCGGTTTAGGGGTTAATATGTTTATTGTTGTGGTGGCGATGTCGGGAGCGGCAGATTAGGGGTTAATAATTTTATTATAGGTTTTGCAATGCGGGAGGGCCTCGGTTTAGGGGTTAATAGGTAGTTTATGGGTGTTAGTGTACTTTTTAACACTTTAGTTATGAGTTTTATGCTACGGCTTTGTAGTGTAAAACTCATAACTACTGACTTTAGAATGTGTTACAAATCTTGCGGGATAGGCTGTACAACTCACTTTTTGGCCTAAAAAAAAAGCTTGTAATATCGGTGCTATTGAAGTCCCATTGAAAAAAGACTTTATGAAAATTGCGTAAGTTAATTTGCGGTATGGCCAAAAAAGTGTGCAAGACAGCTGTACCTACAAGACTCGTAATAGCAGCGGTAGTAAAAAAGCAGTGTTATGAGCCCTAACTCTGCTTTTTTTCTCATAATGCAAAACTCGTAATCTAGCCGTTTGTTTGTTTTTGTTATTTTTTGGAATGGTAGTTTTTTTTATTTTTTGTAATTTTAGTGTTTTTATTTTTTGTAATGGTAGGTTTTTTATTTTTGTAATGTTAGGTTTTAGTGTAAGGCAGCTTAGGTTTTATTTCACAGGTAAGTTTGTATTTAGTTTTAAATAGGTATTATTTAGTTAATAATTGTATCTTTAATTTAGTTCTATTTTAATTATGTTATGTTAAAGTTAGGGGGTGTTAGGTTTAGGGTTACGGTTAGGGTTAGGTTTACAGTTAGGTTTAGGTTTAGGGGTTTATAGTTTAATTTAGGTTGTTGCGATGTGGGGGGCTTGTGGTTTAGAGGTTAATAGGTTTATTTAGTGGTAGTGATGTGGGAGGCCAGAGGTTTAAGGGTTAATAACTTTATTTTGTGGCAGCGATGTAGGGGAGCGGCGGAATAGGGGTTAATATCTTTATTATAGTGTGGGCGATGTTGGGGTGCGGGGGAATAGGGGTTAATAACTTTGGTATAGTGGTGGAGATATCGGGAGCAGCAGATTAGGGGTTAATAGATTTGTTTCGGTGGCAGCGATATTGGGAGCTGCAGATTAGGGGTTAATAAAATTGTGTAGGTGTCGGCGATGTCGGGGCAGCAGATTAGGGGTGTTTAGACATGGGGTTTATGTTAGGATGTTAGGTTTAAACTTAACTTTTTTCCCCATAGACATCAATGGGTTGCGTTACGGAGCTTTCATTCAGCGATCGTAGGTATAGCACAAAACTTATAATCTAGGTGATAGTTACTAATCAATTTTATTTGTATTTGTTAGCTGTACAGAACTAGTTATTCTTGAAGACCATTTCTACTCCCACATATATCTCAACTCATGTACATTTTCTGCACTCTCTCACACATCATCTGTTCGACTTTCCATTCAATTTATATTGTTTTATTTATTTTGCTGTTAGCATTATTCTGTACATACATCTGTCTCAGATTTAAATTTTATAATAATACCTGTAGAAATGACCTTAGCATCCTTAAAGCCTTTATTCCTGTCACTTAGCTATCAATGTAGCTTAGTATCACCTTTACACTGTATCTGTAACTCTGTTTATGAAATTATTTATGCTATTTTTATTTAAGAAAAATGCAGTGTAGGGCTTAGTATAAGCCTGGAGCAGTCTAAGGGTTAAGGCTGTAGGAGAGTGGGTTAGAAGAGAGAGGGAAGGTGCTGGGTGCAACATTGTTGCAATTTAGGGTAGGCCCCTCCTTACCAGTAGATAAGCCAAGTTCTCCCTTGCAACTTCCTCTTCTTCTCCGGATCCTGGCTGAAGCAGTTTTTTCTTAGCAGTTCTGTCATCACCAGTGCAGCTATGCATCGTTCCAGGCGTTCCACTCTGCCTCCCAGACGTTACCAGTCGGAACAGGAACCTCCTGCACCTGCAAAAGAAAAAATAAAGATAAGTGTTCAATCTATTTCTGAGGAGGATTTAGATATCATTCCCCCAACTCAATATACTACTGTTGTGTCAGCCCAGGTTCATAATGTGGAAGAGCAGGGACCTATTGATATTGAGTTAGCTCAGGAATCCCCCAGACCTCAAGCATTGCAGACCCAGCAGGCTAATTTACCCCTTGATAGTGTACAGGCCTCATTTTTAAGTGCTGTACCCCCTGCTGCTATGTCAGCAGTTTCTGACCTATTGAAAAACATAATATCCGCTATGGCTGCAGCCTCCCCAGGGCCCAGTGTGACACCAGCTGTTTTCCCTCCTGATCCTTCTAGTCAGGATCCGGATCCTGCTTTAACTACCCCCAGCAGGCATCGCCCTTTCACACCTCTCATTGAGGCACCACACGTGGCAACACGCGGTCCCCAGCCCGGCCGGAACATGGCCCCTGTAACGGCCCCTCAGCCCTCTACACCCGGACTTGCCCCTGGTCGCACCATACCCGAGGCCCATGCCATCCCAGGGCCTATGCTGCTCCCCCCGGGGCCTAGCGATCTCCTTCGCCAGCCGCGTGGTCCGGGTCCGACTTCCGGTGTCAACGCCATGTTAGTGACGTCACCGGAAGCGGACATCGGCACTTCCGGCTTGGCAGATTCCCGCGCGGTCACAAGGACATCGGCTCCCGGGGCAACGCCACTCGCAGGTGAGCACCGAGAGCCGTCCTTGGCCGTTGGCGGGTTATCAGTGGGGGGTCAGAGGGGCATTAACAGCGCAAGCAAACTGCGCAAGCGAACGGCAAATTTGAACGTTAATCCTCAGGGGCATCAAAGGGGTCGCTCCATCATAAGAGGTAGTACCAGGCAGATAGCCAGTGATAGGGGTAGGGGGACACGCAGAGTTAACCCTTCCAGGGCAATGAGGCCATTACAGTTTATACAAATGGGACATAACGCAAATGCCGTTCAGCAGGCCGCTCCCGATGTTATTAACCCACACAGGGCTGATAGTGGTTTAGTGCAAGCGGCCGCTCAGCCGCATGATATTGTGTCTAATAATAGCCTGCATGTGAATCAAGGCAATGTGCAAAGTATGCATGTTAATCAAAACATTGAGCATCATTTACCGTCTCATCATTTACCATCCCCCATTGGTGTGAATGCGGCTTTGAATGGTGTGAACGTACAAGCAGCTCCTCAGGGATATAATACACCCCTGGTTGGCATACATAATGCGAATGGGCAATCTTTAAGCCAGCTACAACATCCCATTATGTTAGGCATACAAGGAGTACAACCCCTTGATCAGGGTATCCACTCCCCCATTGCAGCCACGCAGGGCGCTCATGCACACTCATTAAACCATGCACAATCAATAAGCCAGGCATGCCATAACCCTATTGTAGACCAGCAGGGTGTGAATGCTCAGACATCTGCGAATGGACAGTCAGTGAGTCAGGGATTTCATACACCACTTCATATAGCTCATCCACCCCTTGCTACTGATAATCCAGACACATCCATTGGGCAAAGTGCTCGCCAAATTCTTTCTCTTTTGCAGGGGGCAATTGGATCACAAAGTGCAGCAAAAACACGGACCAACACTGCCACAGTCATGAGTGGGGCGGATGCAGAAGTTCCAAGCAGCATTACAGCAGGAGCAGCAGCCACCACTTCCACTGCACAGCAAGGGTCTTCAGGACTCGCCCTCCAAAACCAGCCAGCAGGCCAGTCCGTTTCCAGCATGGGTCAGGGACCTCCTGCCATTAGTCACGGTGAGAATGCTTTATTTACACACAATGACCATTCTTCCTCTGACTCATCCTCTTCTGACTCAGGGTCTGAGACTGACTCTTCCTTGGGTTTACAAGGGGCAGGTCAGAAGAAAATGTTTAGAATGATTAAGAAAATTTTAAAGAGGGGGGTCAAGCCAGATACTAAGCAGGACAGCGCCAGTAACAACGCCCCGCAAACCCCATCTACAGAGGTGCCAGCTGAACCTCTCCCTACCAGGGCCATCTCCGAAAGGCGAGCAGCCCTTTACGGGGACGCAAGCCCAGGAAAAATATACTCATTGCATAGACACCTGCGCAAAAAGGTGGTCAGTAGAATCCACCGTGGAAAATATGTTAATATCTTTGACCTTTCGGTGGAGGCGTATAGGCAGAGAGAGAGGAGCGATGAGGGAACAGGGCCTAAAAAATTTAAACGCCCAGACACTTTTGATGAGTGGCTCCAGTGCTTCAGGGTTTTTTCCTCCTGTTATATCGAAAAGTACCCCTCCCAGAGTTTGCCTATCCTAAAATACACGGACACTATTCACTGGATTCAGCGTAATCACAGTGAAGGTGTGTGGAGGGAATATGATGCTGAGTTCAGGAGGAAAATGGCAGGAAATCCTTCCCTGACTTTTGACTCTACTGACAACCAGTTGTGGCAGCGAATGGACCCAAAAGGGGGTGCACCCGCTGCTGCAACTTCAACTCAGCAATCAGCGCAGCAGTCCTTTCGCAATACCAGAAGCAGGAAACGGGGGGGAACCTGCTGGCCCTTCCAGGACAAAAAATGCGAAAAGGGTAGCGCATGCACCTTCAGACATGTCTGCAGGTACTGCTCTGGTCCACACCCTGGCAGTGACTGCATCAAGCGAAGGGACCAGACCAATAAGCCCCCTTCAGCAAACTTGGGCCAGAAAGGCGGAAACGCCAATTAATGTACATGCCATGGCACCATGGTTGTGGGCTTACCCAGACCAGGCGGCGGCACGTATGTTATGGGAGGGTTTTTCATTTGGTTTTCATATCCCCACATTTAGGCAAATCAAGGGTAAGAGATTTAATAGGAACCTTATTTCAGCATACCAACACCCCCAAGTGGTGAGGGATAAAATTAATAAAGAAGTGACTTTAGGGCGAATGGCGGGCCCCTTTGCTGCCCCACCTTTACCTGATTTGGTCATTTCCCCGTTGGGGGTGGTTCCCAAGAAAGAGCCAGGGAAGTTTCGCCTCATTCAGCACCTGTCGTACCCAAAGGGTAGCTCAGTCAATGATGCCATTGACCCCCAACTCAGCTCGGTGCGCTATCAATCCTTTGATAGCGCACTAGACCTGGTCAGGAGGGCGGGTCATGGTGCTCTATTGGCGAAACTAGACATTGAGTCGGCATTTAGGCTTCTTCCACTCCACCCCTCAGTTTTCCATCTAATGGGTTGTAAGTTTGCAGGTGTGTACTACGTGGATCGCTGCCTGCCCATGGGCTGCTCTTTGTCATGCGCCTTGTTTGAGGCGTTCAGTAGTTTCCTTCATTGGGTCGTAGCTTCAGAAGTGGGCAGCGATCCCATAGCACACTACCTGGACGATTTTCTCATTGTAGGGAGAGCAGGCTCCGATGATTGTTTATCCACAATGAACATCATGCGCAGCGTCATGAGACATTTCGGGGTGCCCCTAGCAGAGGACAAAACGCAAGGCCCCGCGTCCTGTTTAGTTTTCCTGGGAATCGAAATCGACACCCAGGCTCGGCTCTGTAGGTTGCCACCTGATAAAGTTCAGGGCATGCTTGAGGCGGTCAGAGCGGCAGTCTCTAATGCAGTTATTTCCCTGAAACAGTTACAATCCCTGTTAGGTTTGCTTAATTTCGCTTGCAGAGTTATCCCCATGGGTCGGGTTTTTAACCGTAGACTGGAAAGACAGCTTAGTGGTAGGTCAAACCCGAATTCAAAGATAACCCTAGGGAGTGAATTGCTGGCTGACCTGGTAGTCTGGGAACAGTTTCTCACGCGATTTAACGGGATTCGGGTCTGGCGTACCCCTCCCATGTCTAGCCAGTTACTGCACCTTTTCACTGACGCAGCTGGATCGCACGGTTACGGGGCCTGTTTCCAGGGAGAGTGGAGCGCGGAGCCCTGGCCGGAGTCCTGGGCCCCGGCGGGCCTTACTCGAAACCTGACTCTCCTGGAGCTATTCCCCGTGGTCTTGGCGGTCGAGCTGTGGGGTGGGAAGTTGTCGAACAGGACTGTTGTGTTCTGGACAGACAACATCAGTGTGGTCTTTGCGATCAATAACTTGTCAGCCACCTCAGCAAAGGTCATTACCTTGCTGCGCCACCTGGTGTTGCGCTGTCTGGACCTTAACATCCAGTTCCAGGCCCGTCATGTCCCGGGCGTCGACAATGTTGTAGCTGACGCCCTGTCACGATTCGAATGGGCGACATTTCGCAAGTTAGCCCCCACAGCTGCAGCCGTGGGCTTACGCTGTCCTGATTTCCTTTGGCAGCTCGTCCTTCCTGGATAGCCTTACTGCCGTTGGTCCGCTCCTCCTTAGCACCATCCACTTGGCACGCCTATGCCCGCATGTGGTCTGAATGGGACGATTTCTGTGCGTCCAGGGGAGCCGACGCTGCTCAGGGGTCTAGGGACAACTTACACGATTGGCTGGTGAGTTTGCATGCCTCTGGGGCCCGTCAGGGGGCAATACAGTCCAAATTGGCCGCCCTCTCATTTTTCTATAGGGCATTAGCCATTCCTGACCCAACCAATTCCTTTTTTATTAGGCAGGTGATCAAGGGTTGGGGCAGATCGCAGCAGCGGAAAATAGACACGCGCGAACCCATCACCCGCGACCGCCTGGAGCGTTTGCTCTTGGCGCTCGACGTGGTCTGTAGATCAGATTTTGAAGCCCTACTCTTCAAAACTGCGTTTAATCTGGCCTTTGCCGCCGCTCTTAGAGTTAGTGAGGTAGTAGCACCCTCCAAGCAGGCGTCTGGGGCAGGTATACAATTGCAACATGTTAGAGCTGCCCCTGATTCCTTACTTCTTTTTCTGCCGCGATCAAAGACAGATCAGGAGGGTAAGGGAACCTGGATCCCCGTTCACCCTCAGGTGAACAGCGCATGCTGCCCGGTTAACTGCGTTAATCTTTACCTGGCTCAAAGGCCGCCTGGCCCGGGGCAATTCCTGGTCCATGCGGACGGCAGATCCCTTTCCAAATTTCAGTTCGGTAGGGTCCTAAAATTGGCGGCAGTCCAGGCGGGGCTGGACGCTAGCAGACTTGCCCCGCACTCTTTTCGCATAGGGGCCGCGACTAACGCTGCGCAAGCGGGCTCCTCGTGCGAGGACATAAAACGTATTGGGCGTTGGCGGTCCAATTGTTTCAGAACCTATGTCCGTCCAATTGTTTAATGTTTAGATGTTAATTCAGGATACTAAAATGTTTGTCTCCACAGGCACTACCCCCGGGGTGAAGCGAATCTGGATTGTGGGCCACTCCTTTGTCCACTGGGCCTCCCTACGCTGTGCGTCCCTCCCATTTGGCCAATCCCTAGGTCTCCCTACCAACAAGGCATCCGTTAGGTGGTTGGGTGATAGGGGGATGTGCTGGCCCCAATTAGCAGGAACCATATCCGAGGCCCTGGTACGCTGGGGGAAGCCTCACATTATTATTCTTCACCTAGGGGGTAACGATGTGGGGGCCATACCAGTTTTACAGTTGATTAAGGTTATGCAGGCAGACATTGGGTGGCTAAGAGTACGCATCCCGGGGGTCATGATAGGGTGGTCCCATATAATACCCCGTCTCCACTGGAGGCATATGTCGGCCCATACGGCGGCATACCGGGTTAGGAAGAAGATCAATGCGTCTGTAGCGAAAACCGTCACTGGGTCAGGTGGCTTCGTGGTACGGCACGAAGCCATTTCGGCTGATAGAACCGAGCTATATAGAAGGGATAAAGTTCACCTTTCTGATGTGGGGCTGGATTTATTCATAGGGGACATTCAGAGAGCTCTGTTACCCCTCCTGTAAATCGGGTTGTGGGTTGGCGGCAAGGGTACCATTAAAATGCTTCCTTGTGGCGGGAGATCCTCGGTCCGGTTGCGCAGGAGAAGGTCGCTAGGGGTGAGTGATGGCCAGACTTCCGGGGAGGAGGGTAGGCCCTCACGTGCACGTGACGGTAACCCTCCTTCCTCCCTTTTGAGGGATGGTCACGTGATCTCTGCAACCCCTCAGCGTCATCTCCTTTGGGCAGAGAACCCTCTGCTGCTGTTCCCGTTGGGCCGGTGATCTCCTGCTGTTCTGGGTATCTGATCTCTATGCCGCCATATATATTTTCAGTTCTATCAGTTCTATCTAGTTTGTTAGGTTAATAAAATTTTATGGCCTGTGACGGTCACAAAATTTTTCCCATAAAAGTTTGTCTGTGGTTATTTCGCACTACATTCTCATGTACATAGTTATTTAATTAAGTTATGTTAAATCCTCTCCTCTGTGAAGAAGGATCCGGTAAGCATTTAATCCCTTAAAATATTTATGTACTTCTGGGCATTTTTAGCATGATATGTAGTTTTATATTCCAGGTATTAATCACAGTGAGCACAAAAAGTGTATTTGTTTTAGTGTTTTAGTTGTGCTTCATGGTAATATTACCTAAGTTTCCATTAAGTAATGTTAGCAGATGCTAAATCTATCAGCCACAATCAGCTTCATACACTTAGGTGAAAGTGGGTATGACCACATTTAATTAATAGCAGAAAACTAACCTTGCACACCAAATCTATTACATAATGTATCCCTTAACCTCAGCTCCATGCTTTTCAAATGTTGATTAAGCTAAAGTTTCCACACTATTTTTATATTATGTTCCAGTGATACATACATAAATCTATAAATAAGTTCAATACTTTTTAAGGGAACAGACACTACTGTATATTATTTTGAAATAATGAGTGACAATAGTTTAAGCAATAGGTGCTACTCTACCAGTCTGTGGTTCATCCAAATTTTGTGGACAATTAGCTTAACAGCAGCCACCTTGTGACTGCACACAATTTGTTGACACCTCTATTATTTCCTATGGGAGTATCAAACACCTTTAGATATAGCATCTCAAATACTTTAAGTAGTCACTAAGCAAACCCCTTAAAGCCTTGGAGATAAAGGCTGGTATTAATTAACTGACATATTTTACCATTGTTATATCAGCCAATTTATAAAAAAGTTAAACAGACCATATAAGCACGCATTCTCTTAATTACTGGCTAAAATGGATCAATTTCAGCTGCAAATTTGAGTCCTTGAGTTATATGATGCACACTATGAGACTATTCAGGCTGATTAGCTACTGCAGTAGATAGCAGGGACAAAGCCCCAGACACTTGGTCTAACTGATTTGCACTCATGGGACAATGAAGCCACCCTGGCATTATGAAATTGTATTTCTTTAATAAGAAAAATGTCCATTCTATCAACATACATTTTATATGGTACTAACATGATTATACCAAAAGTGCTTGCTACCTTTATCTGTATTTCCTCTTTTTTGAAGGAACTAGGTATTTGCAGATATGTTTTGACTGGTAACTTCCCTGCAGGACCCGGTCATTAAACTGCTGAGCACAACTGCAGTACCATTGTTACTACTTACCAGGCTATTGTTTTCCTCTTGTTGTTGCAGATATCTTAAATGTAGTTCTCTATTTTATTCCCAAACGCCTAGATTTAGAGTTTGGCGTTAGCCGTCAAAACCAGCATTAGGGTTAGCCGTCAAAACCTAACTTAGGTTAGGATTTATTTTACAGGTAATTTTGTAATTATTTTAACTAGGTAACTATTAAATAGTTATTAACTATTTAATAGCTATTGTACCTGGGTAAAATAATTACAAAGTTACCTGTAAAATAAATATTAATCCTAAAATAGCTACAATATAATTATAATTTATATTGTAGCTATATTAGGGTTTATTTTACAGGTAAGTATTTAGCTTTAAATAGGAATAATTTATTTAATAAGAGTTAATTTATTTCGTTAGATAAAAATTATATTTAACTTAGGGGGGTGTTAGTGTTAGGGTTAGACTTAGCTTTAGGGGTTAATAAATTTAATAGAGTAGCGGTGAGGTCCGGTCGGCACATTAGGGGTTAATACTTGAAGTTAGGTGTTGGTGATGTTAGGGAGGGCAGATTAGGGGTTAATACTATTTATTATAGGGTTAGTGAGGCGGATTAGGGGTTAATAACTTTATTATAGTAGCGGTGAGGTCCGGTCGTCAGATTAAGGGTTAATAAGAATGTCAGGATAGGTTAAGTCCAGAGTTAGACCCAAATGCTAAAATGAAGTTAGAATAACACTCTAGCACTGTGAGTATATTCCAGGACCTGACCCTGCGACAGCTGCAATAGTATACTCACAGAAATTAACTGGAAGATGGCACAGCAGGGTCAGGAGAAGAGCTTCAGGTAGTTAGGGTAAACCAAAAGAGTAATCCATCAAGCAATAACCGGAAACAAGGAATCAGGCAGGCAGGGGTTAAACAGTAGAATGGTCAAACAAGCAAAGTTCCAGCAGCGTGTAATCAGGCAGTATGGGGTTAAACAGTAGAATGGTCAAACAAGCAAAGTTCCAGCAGCGTGTAATCAGGCAGTATGGGGTTAAACAGTAGAATGGTCAAACAAGCAAAGTTCCAGCAGCGTGTAATCAGGCAGTATGGGGTTAAACAGTAGAATGGTCAAACAAGCAAAGTTCCAGCAGCGTATAATCAGGCAGTATGTGGTTAAACAGTAGAATGGTCAAACAAGCAAAGTTCCAGCAGCATGTAATCAGGCAGTATGGGGTTAAACAGTAGAATGGTCAAACAAGCAAAGTTCCAGCAGCGTGTAATCAGGCAGTATGGGGTTAAACAGTAGAATGGTCAAACAAGCAAAGTTCCAGCAGCGTGTAATCCAGGCAGTATGAGGTTAAACAGAGAAATGTCCAAATAAGCAATAGTCCAGATAACAGGAATCAGGCAGGAAGGGTTAAGCGGGTTAGGAGTTAAACAAGCCAGCAATTCTTGATTCAAAACAAGTAATCAAAAGTTACTTACAAGCCAGGAATAGAAGAAACAGGCCCGAGGTGAGGAGACGCCGGAATAAGAAGGCCCAATGACGTCAGCAGAAGGGGCCGAGGGGAACAGGGTTGCATAGCAACCAAGAAAGCGCTACCGCGCTGTCAAAGAGAAAAGGAAGCGATCAGCAGCTGAGCTGAGCGATCGCGACAGTGCCCCCTCCTCAAGGACCCCTCCGGGGGACACGAACAGGCTTAGAGGGATTCTGAGCGTGGAACTGTTTGATCAAAGCAGAAGTACGGACATGAGAAGCAGGTTCCCAAGAACGTTCAGTGATGGGATATCCCTTCCAGTGGACCAAATAATATAGACGGTTACCCCATAATCTGGAATCAAAGAGAAAAGGAAGCGATCAGCAGCTGAGCTGAGCGATCGCGACAGTGCCCCCTCCTCGAGGACCCCTCCGGGGGACACGAACAGGCTTAGAGGGATTCTGAGCGTGGAACTGTTTGATCAAAGCAGAAGCACGGACATGAGAAGCAGGTTCCCAAGAACGTTCAGTGATGGGATATCCCTTCCAGTGGACCAAATAATATAGACGGTTACCCCATAATCTGGAATCAAGAATGTGACTGATCTCAAATTCAGAAGTACCATCCACAAGGAACAGAGAGGGAACTTTACGTTTGGTGGAAAACCGGTTAGAGACTGCCGGTTTCAGAAGAGATACGTGAAAGACAGGGTGAATCTTCAAGTTGTCTGGTAAAGCCACCCTGTAGGCAGTGGAACATACCTTGGAAACAATCCTGAATGGTCCTATGTATTTAGGACCCAATTTAGCACAAGGTTGTTTGAGTCGAATGAATCTGGTGGAAATCCAAACCTTGTCTCCAGTCCGAAAAGAGGGTGCCTTCCGGCGTCTGCGATCAGCAAATCGTTTATACTTCTGAGAAGAGAGAAGAAGAATTTCCCGAATCTTCTTCCAGTGTTTACAAAGATTTCTCACTGTACGATCTGCTCCAGGGACTCCGGAACCTCCCGAAGACATAGGAAAAGTTCTAGGCACAAATCCATAGGCTGCCTTAAAAGGAGAAGTCTGTAAAGAAGAATTGAAACGGGAATTGTAAGCAAGTTCAGCTAAGGGAAGAAGTTGAGACCAATTGGAGTGCTGATGATTAACATAGTGCCTGAGATAGGATTCAAGAGATTGATTTACGCGCTCAGTTTGACCGTTGGACTGAGGATGATGAGCGGTAGAAAGAGATATGGTAACTCCAAACTGTTTGCACAGAGATTTCCAAAATCTTGAGACAAATTGAATTCCTCGATCAGAAACAATGTCCAAAGGAAAACCATGTAATCTGGTGATATGGAGAATAAACAATTCAGCAAGTTTCTGGGCCGATGGTAATCCAGGTAATGGAACAAAATGAGCTAGAACTTTAGCAGGACGGAGAATAGGTTCAGAATCCAAAAATGTAGAATCAGAGGCTAGAAACTGTCTAGATAAAGCGTCTGCTTTCGTATTCTTAGAACCAGGAATATAAGAGAGGACAAAATTAAATCTGGAGAAGAAGAGAGCCCATCGGGCTTGACGTGAGTTGAGGCGTTTGGCAGTATGAAGATACAGAAGATTTTTATGATCCGTGAGAATAAGAAATGGTTGAACCGTAGAATGGTCAAACAAGCAAAGTTCCAGCAGCGTGTAATCAGGCAGTATGGGGTTAAACAGTAGAATGGTCAAACAAGCAAAGTTCCAGCAGCGTGTAATCAGGCAGTATGGGGTTAAACAGTAGAATGGTCAAACAAGCAAAGTTCCAGCAGCGTGTAATCAGGCAGTATGGGGTTAAACAGTAGAATGGTCAAACAAGCAAAGTTCCAGCAGCGTGTAATCAGGCAGTATGGGGTTAAACAGTAGAATGGTCAAACAAGCAAAGTTCCAGCAGCGTGTAATCCAGGCAGTATGAGGTTAAACAGAGAAATGTCCAAATAAGCAATAGTCCAGATAACAGGAATCAGGCAGGAAGGGTTAAGCGGGTTAGGAGTTAAACAAGCCAGCAATTCTTGCTTCAAAACAAGTAATCAAAAGTTACTTACAAGCCAGGAATAGAACAAACAGGCCCCGAGGTGAGGAGACGCCGGAATAAGAAGGCCCAATGACGTCAGCAGAAGGGGCCGAGGGGAACAGGGTTGCATAGCAACCAAGAAAGCGCTACCGCGCTGTCAAAGAGAAAAGGAAGCGATCAGCAGCTGAGCTGAGCGATCGCGACAAAGTATAAGGTTAGTGTTGTTTAGACTCGGGGTACATGTTAGGGTGTTAGGTG
The DNA here is from genome assembly GCF_027579735.1 of Bombina bombina. Taxonomy (NCBI): domain Eukaryota; kingdom Metazoa; phylum Chordata; class Amphibia; order Anura; family Bombinatoridae; genus Bombina; species Bombina bombina. The sequence goes on along the minus strand of NC_069503.1, from coordinate 743,332,521 downwards.
CAGACTTAGGAAGTGTTTCCCCATAGGAAACAATGGGGCTGCTTTAGGAGATGAACGCTGCTTTTTTGCAGGTGTTAGGTTTTTTTTCAGCTCAAACAGCACCATTGTTTCCTATGGGGGAATCGTGCACGAGCACGTTTTTGAAGCTGGCCACGTCCGTAAGCACCGCTGGTATTGAGAGTTGCAGTGGCGGTAAATTATGCTCTACGCTCCCTTTTTGGAGCCTAACGCAGCCCTTCTGTGAACTCTAAATACCAGCGGTATTTAAAAGGTGCGGGAGAAAAAAGCATGCGTAGCTAACGCACCCCTTTGGCCGCAGAACTCTAAATCTAGCGGTTAGTTAGTTAGTCAAGCTCTGCATTTTAACACTGGGCACTACCACCTTGGAGCTTACGGTATATTTGTTATGCAACTTTTAATCTGCGCAAAAACAATACAAAAACGAAAAAATTCCACTCACTGTTATGGGCCAGATTACAAGTGGTGTGACAGTTACGCGTAAGTGAAAAGGGGTTTATCACGGGTTTTTGCGAGCGTCCTGTTTATCGCTTGTATTACAAGTTGAAAGTAAATACGATTGCTTGAGCGCAATTGAAGTTAACGCCAGTCAGGAAAGCATGTTCTCAGACCTCTGGTTCACTGTTTCAAAATAAAAAATACATTACAAAGTACAGTTACATTCATAATAACACTATGAATAAAATAAAAAGAGAAGCACTAAAAAAGTTAAAGATAAATTAGTTCAATATTAAGATTACTAGATATACTTTTATTTACCTTAAAATGATCGAGTGCACACTTGTGAAATTACATACAGTGATAAAAACAAAACATTAGTCTTAACCAGAGGTTTGAACAGAGTTTACTTATCATCCTTGATAGGATATGAGAGGTCTGTCCGCTATGATATCCTGGAATAGCTACGTGTTCAATAGTTTTCCTTGGGTCACATGACCTACTGTAGCCAATAGGATTCCTTAAATCATGTTTCTTTTAAATTAAAATTGTAACGGTCTTAATTGGCATTTTGTGATCCAAATATTTCAAATATTCGACTCTTGTTTACAAGTAATAAGTTGAGAATGTAGTACTCACCCCCCCGATGTAGCCTGTAGTACTCAATCACTTTTTGCGCCTTATGAACTTGGTAAAGCGATCTTATTATTAGGCACAGAGTCTTTTTCCTTCCACTTTATTCTCACTGGCTTTGATTTTTTTGCCTTTTTGTAAACAATGACTTTATCGCTTCCCATCTAGTTGTTATTTTCTCATCAGGTCAGAGGGTACACTGGTCAGACAGTTTTCTGTATGGGTCTTTAGAGTTCTCAAGTTTTGTAATTGCTTATCAAACTTGGTTTCCATTGTAATACTCCTGGTTCTGATTCTCAGCTTCCCATAAACTGTATTCCGTCTAGTACCCTTTTTAGCTCTTAACATCAACACGTTTCAGCTTATTAATATCCTTTCTCAATCTTGATCTAGTTTTTAACTGTTAGGTACAGGAACAGTTCTAGAGAAGTTTGACTTTAGACTTATCCTATCCCCTGTGTATATATATTCATAATAACACTATCTGATAAAAAAATATTTGAAAAAAATTTGCAAAAAAGTTATAAGGTCTCAAATATATAAGGTCTCAGGTGTTAGAAAGAAAAATGCAGGCAAAGTGCTTTAATATAGACACACATACATATACATGTGTAAATATGTGTGTCTTTGTATATATATATATATATATAAATATATATATATATATATATATATATATATATATATATGTACATATGTATTTACATGTGTATATATGTATTTACAGACAACTATGCACATATAAACACATAAATACATATTTATGGAAGACTTTGCAGTTAAGTAGATGAAAACATGAAAAAGCATATTTATGTAATATTCATATTTAAGTGTTGTACTGTAAATATTTCACATCCCAATGTTCTTCACATAGCATATGTTTTATGTATTTTAAATAGATAGATCATATATATATATATATATATATATATATATATATATATATATATATATATGTGTGTGTGTGTGTGTGTGTGTGTGTGTATCTATACATATATACAATCATCTATCTATCTATCTATCTATCTATCTAGGTATTGATATATACTGTACCAAACTACCATCAGATATGTATAGAAATACGTCTTTATGAATAAATAGAACATATTCTTCTATGTGAAGTAAATTGACATGTAAAATATTCATATGGAATTGGGTTTGCGGGCAAATACGGTACTTGTTTTTTCCATTTTTTTTTTTGCACCATTGAATTCTCTGGGGGAATACATTATGGCGTGTGCAATATTCTAAGTTATGATTTTTAAGCTAGTCGGGTCAAGCAAAAACTGTTTACTTTCAACCTGTAATACGAGCGCAACCCGACAAAATGCTTACTACTAGCGCATTTAACACTTGAGCGGGAGCATTAAATAGCGCTACACTTGTAATCTGGCCCTGAGGGTTTAATGTACCTTTACAAATTACACTTAAAATACCCATATTGCAAATGTGTGTCTGGAGTATTGTGGTTGTAATTACCGTTAATTTCATAAAGTGAGGCTCAATAAGTTTAGAAAAGAACGAGAGACCTCAGCAGCCTAAAAAGTGACAACTGTAAGAAACTGGATAGTAGAATGAATGGCTGCCTGGACATTTGCTTTGAAGCACCAAGTGTTTATTTAAAACAAATATTTTGAAAAGTCTTCAGTAAATATAACATTTGCCAATTCTAATGTCCCCACTCAAGCTGATTGATGGAAAACTGTTTCAATGTGTCAACTTAAAATATTTAAATCAAAACATTAAATCAATTGTTTCTTTTCACAGAACCATTTTCATTGCAGTTTTACAGAACATATTTTGTTAGGACTTTAAAAAATATATCTGTAACATTCACATCAAGATAAATTAAATAGATATTAGACAATTCTTGCTTTTGTGTAAAATGAGTGCTTTCTACCACTCTCCATAGAAGGACCAAAAGGTTTTCAAAATGCTTCAAATTACCTAAGACAGCTATTAGATTTGCAACATTAGCCAGTTAGGGAATTTCCTTTTTTTTACCTCCAAAGAGCGCAACCCAACAAAATGCTCACTTCTAGCGCAGTTAGACTCTCGAGCAGGAGCGTTAAATAATGCTCCACTTGTAATCTGGCTCTTGGGGTTTTATGTACCTTTAGTAATTACAATAATAATAACAGAGTTGTTAAATAGAATACAGATATTAACACTCAAATGTTCATATTGTGTATTTTAATTATTATTATTTATTTTTGTATGTGACATTTGTTGTCTGGATGTTAATAAAAAAACAACTATGTTTATTCTATAGCACTAGTTACTATATTTTCAGTTTAGTATCTGGTGCTATAGCATAACATTTTTAAATAAGCAAACTCTTTTTTTAATTTATTTTTTTTTACATAACAAACATAAAACATAGTACGCCCTTTGATAAATGAAAAGATACAAACTGAATAAAGCAATACATTTCAGCAATTATGACATGTAATATTGACAGGCTAATGAAACCTCGATTTTGCAATAATTAGCATAAATGACTGACCATTTAGAAACACAGTTTTAGGCCAATAGGGCCATAAGTACAAAGGATATCTGATGGTCAGGTGGACAACTCACTAGGAGCTTCTAGAAGAGAAACAATGAGCATATACTAAGGGGGGGGGGGGAGTATCAGCGGGTAAGCACCGCTACGTAGATGAGGGGAGGGGTGCAGGAGCAGAGCCATATATATAAAAGTTGTGTAAGGAGCATGTGAGGATCCCTAAGGTAGTGTGTAGGACTCTGTGAATCCCATGAAAATTGGCAATATAATATAGCATGAGAGTATATAAGAGAGCTGTATGTACATAGTAAGGTATGGCCTGTTCTGTTAACATAGTAGTAATGTATACTAGTGAGATTTCACGTATCATTGATAGTCTCATGTGTCTATTATCATCTATCATCTGCCATCTGCCACAGCCAAGAATGTCATTAAAACTTTAGGAGGTCATTAATGCCACTTAGTAGTATGATGTATCCGGCACACAGATACAAGTATTAGCTATGAGTTTCCAGAGGGCAAACCTCAGATATTATCTCCTATATGTCTCGCCTGTATATAACTTAAAAAACTAGGAGAGGCGATTACATAAGCATAACTATATTTACAAGGCTAACAGTTAGTGATATCAGTCACGCTGGGATCTTAGTAACATTATTTAAAGAAGGTAGGACATAAAAGATATAAATGCATAAGGAAGGTGTAATATAATATATTATATCAATTTACTTCTAAGGGTCCTCTAGAACCATTCTAAACATAAAAACTAGTACACTATACAACAAACTCTATCTGTGTTACTTTGTCTCTAAGGTATATTCTGGTTTTGTAAGGCTGGGTGGTGAAAAACAAAGTCAGCGTCATAGTTACCATTCTAGACTAAAGGCTTGAAACATTGGCCTATACAGTATGTCCATTTATAGAAGGTAGTTTAGAGGCTACCGGTATCCCTATATCAGATTGTCAATTTAGTATGGTTACATGTAAAAATATAGTTAGCAGGCTAGGGGTGATATATCAGGAGATTACGGAGTAGGAGGTGATCCTATATATAAATTAAGTATAGGGCAATAATACTTAACTTCAGACAAACACATATCTTGCAGGCCATATTAAAAAGAGTGAAACAACTGCAATAGGTACCTTACCTGAAAGGTGTTATATACACATGATGAGAAATCATACTCACCTGCCTTAGATATTGCTTGGCATCTTAGACTGCTATAATAAGATACTACTTATTAAATGCTGGTATATAGCAGTTCAGAGACTTAAGTATGTGAGGTTAGTGTATCAGATGTGCCCATTGGAGTGTTAGGAAGGAGCAATCAGTACTAGCTCATAGGTATCATATCACACTACAGCAACCTACATAAGGATGTCAAAGTAAGAGAGAGTTGTGTGCTACTATTCATAACAATAAGAGCAGTTACAAGCATAAGAAAACAGAGACTGGGGTAGAATACCTTAGATTTTCAAACATATGGAATATTAAAAACATTAGGAGTCATTCAAGTGCTATGTGGCTATGGTCTAATGATTATCAAAAGGGTATAGGCCAATGTTATACGGCCTAGCTGACTCTGGATATCTCAATATAAAGCTCAGCAGACCTTATGGTCGTCAGTTCTATATTTTTATTTAGTTTTTTAACATCCAGATGACAAACGTCACAAAATAAATGAATCATTAAATACACAATATGAATATATGAGTGCTAATATGTGTATTTTATTCAGCAACTCTGTTGATTTAAAAACAAAATAATATATTTCATTACACAGCAACATATTGCCAGAAATGAGATAGTTAAATAAAGACAAGATATAATAAAGAACAGTTCATAAATAATTTTGTACACAGGTGGTGCCATTATTAATTTCAATGCTAATTTATATTTAATAATTTAAAAACACGCTTTGAGATTAGTAATTCTTCATGTGCGCTAACCCGACACCTTGTTAGACCTAAAAAACAAAACACCAATTGCGTTACGCATATTTTGCATTCCTATATGCTTCACATAGAAAAAAAAGTATTTTTTAATATTAAATATATACCTCTATATCTAAATCTGATAATGCTAATTTAAAATAGATATCTATAGGAATACATGTGCGGGTATAGGTATATACAGATGTATATATATATATATATACAGAAATATGTATTTACAATAAAAAAAAAAACAACATTTTCCTGTATGTGAAGAAGATTGGAATGTGAAATATGATTAACTCCTGACGGGTTAGTGCGCGAGCGATGTGTTAAGTTTTTTCTTCTGCACTCTCCATTGACATCAATGGGGAGAATACATTAACGGGGTCATGCGATGTCCAGAAGTTTTACTCTCAACTTGTAATACGCTATCAACCTAACACACGCAAAAAGATTACTTCTAGCAAAGTTTACACTAGCAAAAACAATAAATAGTGCACCACTTGTAATTGGGCCCTTATTTTATATGCAGAAGTTTCGCAATGTAGGGATTCATTTGTGATATACATTATATGGATAAAAATGACTGTGTTGTATTTGTGAAACCATGAGGTTGTGTACAAATCTTTTTCAATGCTATGTTTTATTGCTCATATATACCATGCATATATAAAAATAACTTTTAACCCCTTAATGACAGCAACATACATTGCTGTATGTTGCCTGTTGTAAGGGGCGTCCGGGCTTGTAACAGCACGGGTCTTGCAGCAGTAAGACTAAGCTATTTCTGCATAGTACAAATTTGAAGTATTTCCAGTCTGCAGAAAAGTCATTTTTACCAACTTTATAGTATAAGTTTTAACTGCATGAACTAAATGTTTGTGTCACATGTATTCATTCGGTTGTTTTTTTTGTCACAGTTCCGTTAGTTTTGGGTTTTCAAACCTATACAAAGAATACTGCAAAATTGGTGACTGTGCAAATCCAAATAGATACGTATGTCTATCAGATACATACTATGCATATGTATAAAAGCAAACATTGCATGTATAATGTCCTTAATTTCTTTGCATTTTGTGCATTCTTATGGTGCCTTCTAGCTAAAAAAAGAAAATCTTAATTTCCTTGGCAAAAATAAAACGCTCTCTTGAATTATGCAGCAAGTATTTGAACTTACAATATATTAAATCAGAAAATATGCTCCTCGGTTATTTTGGTAAACTTCACAGGTTAAATTCAGCTATTTGATGTCATGTCATATGGTTTTATGTGCTTCTCTAGAGCATTTACAGATGTTTGCTATTCTTCCTAAATACATAGCACCTAATTAGTAGCAATTTAAGTAATGCAACTGGTAGACATAACACAGTAAAACTTTGCCCAATGGTTTAGAGAAATAAGATTCTGTAGTAACTCTGGCTAGGCTCACTGGACAATAACAGCTTTGTTAGTTCATTTTAATGTAGTTAATGCATTTTATCTGGACCGTAAATCTCTTAGGGGGTAACTGGATTGAGCTATTAAAGTAATCATGAAGGTATTTTTTTCCCTATCACACAAATATTAATGAAAGACCAAAAAAAAAAAAAGAAAATATATTCGATCACTAGCTCTATTCAAAGGACAAAACTCTCCAAATGTATATCTTGCATATTGAAAAAAACAAGTTTCATTTAAACGTGTTCAAATATGTTTTGCATGAAATATTTAAGATAGATTTGTTTGATTTTTATGTTTAAACAGATTGCAAGTTTGTGCATAACAGTTATGTGAGATAGAAGCTCACTGGCTAGCGAGAAAATTCCTTCAGATCTAATGGAGGCTTGGCAAAAATCATTAAAATGATTGTGGGGTTTTTTCCAATTAGTGACAGAAGATTAATTTGACAAAAACCAGTTAACACATTTTAATAGATACACAAAGGGAAAAAATAGCCTAATGCCCTTTAAAGAAAATATGCTTTACAGGGTTAACTTCTTGTGTGTTTTTATTACCCTTTAAGATGTTCACGTTGTCCTATTAGTACATTCATTTTAAATATTTTCTTTTTTTATCAGGAAAAGAAAACTGAAAATGGTTTCTTTTCTGGTTACTTAATATTCCATTGTATTACATAAGTGGCTTTAACATTCCCTGATACAAGTTAATTATTTTAGTTCAGTTCCCATCAAACTTTTAAAGCAAACAGAACTAATTTTGCCACATTAATTGGCAGTCTCGCTAGAAAAGCCAATTACTTAATCTGTACTGAGTAGGAAAGGTCTCCACTAAGTCTGAAACGTTAAGTATTCCATTACTACATAGAACATGTTCCTTCAAGGCAGATCTGTAACCTATTAAAAGATGCAATCATACTGGTTTAGCTGTGTGATTACTATGTTACTAGCTCCATAAGCATATTTATCTGCTGAATATGAATAAGGTAAACTATAAAAAAAAATGATTTTACAGTAAAAAGACCCTTCGGTTTAAATATAATGCTGTGTATTTTATCTGAATTAAAAAAGTTTAATATCAAATATATTTTGCTTTCTTTAAAAGTTTTAACTGTTTATCACTCACTATTTAAACAAACAACAAATGTACTTGATTCAAAAAGAATGGATGTTGAATGGTTATATTTTATTTCTTATGGACCTTTTCATATTAAATAATGTTTTTCAAATAGACTCAACTTTTAATTAAGTAAAGACTGCAATCAAAAATTATATTTTTCTACATCAGTTGACCTTTCCAAAATAGTAGCAATTCAAATATAGTCTAGTATTTAGTAAAAAGATATCCCAAATGGTGTCTTTGTTTTACCGCAGTTTCTTCAACATATTCCTAAGATTAATTGGTCCCATTAAAGGAACATTAAACCCACATTTTTTTTCATGATTCAGATAGAGCATGTAATTTTAAGCAGCTTTCTAATTTAATCCTATTATACATTTTTCTTTGTTCTCATGCTATCTTTATTTGCATAGGAATGTAAGCTTTGAAGCTGGCCCATTTTTGGTTTAGCACCTGGGTAGTGCTTGCTGAATGGTGGTTAAATGTAGCAAACCAATTAGGAAGCACTACCCAGGTGCTGAAAAAAAAGGGGCTGGCTGCTACTTTCACATTCCTGCTTTTTAAAATAAAGATAGCAAGAGAACAAAGAAAATTTGTTAATAGGAGTAAATTAGGACGTTGCTTAAAATTGCATGCTCTATCTGAATCATGAAAGAAAAAATTGCGGGTGAATTGTCTGTCAAAATGTAGTCAGTGCAGTTATCTAATTGGCAGATATTTTTTTTTTTCATTTTTAAATTAATAACTTGTTTATTTTGTGGGTTAGGTATGACAGTTTACTAAAGGGACATATTTTAGAAAGGGCTAGGGATCATGTAGAGGTGATTTTACCCATTGGGTGTTTGTGAGGGTGGTGTTTTTGGTTGAGGTGATTTGTAGAGTGTGTTAAGTTTAGTAGAAGTCACAAATGGGGATAGTGCAGGAGATGCTTAGGAGGTTTAACTGTAATTTTGCAAATACCCCTGGACTTGTCCCACGGTGGTGATTGGCAGCACCTGCATGCAATAAAATACTAATTAACTTCTTTTTTGCATCTTCAGGTTATTATGTAAATTAATTTAATTATCAGCTCTTAGTATCATAAACATATTCAAAAAAGGTGTTTAAATGGTTAAAGAGACATTAATCCAAGAAGGGCATTTTTTTATTTTTTTGTACTTGTTCACCAATAAAACAGGGATCATTCTTGTTTTGAGCCAGTAAGGAATAAAACTTTAAAGGGACATGAAACTTAACTATTTCATTATTCTGATAGAGCATACAATTTTAAACAACTTTTTCAAGTTTGCGTCATTCTCTATGCATTCTTTGTTGAAGAAGCAAAATGCATAACTGGTACCTAAATGAACACATCTGGTGAGCCAATATCAAAAGGTGTATATGTCTAGCCACCAATGAGCAGCTAGCTCCCAGTAATGCATTACTGCAACTGAGTGTACCTAGGTATGCTTTTCAACAATGAATACAAAAAAGAATTAAAGGGACACTCAAGTCAAAATTAAACATTACTTTGCTGTCCCTTTAATGCACACTTCCTGTTAGCTTCAAAATTAAAATAAATAGATTTTACTTAAACCTTTTTAAGGAAAATTATTTTTAAAAGGTTTACAAAATTGCTCTTTTATTTTATATACTTGCAAAGGCTGGGATAACTCTGGTACTTATAGCTTTTCAATTGTATTTATGTATTTAACTAGATTTGTCATTTATTAAATTAAATTATTTTACTAGTTCATTTTTTTTTTTTTTTTGTTTTGCACAGAAATTCTTATTGATTGGGTCTGTATTGGCCCAGTTCATGATAGTTTGTCACAAACACCAAGTTTGTCTTATATTGACTTAAAGGGACAGTCAACACTAAAATTGTTATTGTTTAAAAAGATAGATAACGCCTTTACTACCCCTTCTCCAGCTTTGCACAACCAATATTGTTATATTAATTTACTTTTTAAACCTCTACATTTCTGCCTATTTCAAAGCCACTTCAGACAACCTCTTATCACATGTTTTTTTATTTGCTTTTCACAACAGGAGACTGCTAGTTCATGTGGGCCATATAGATAATATTGTGTTCACGCCTGTGGAGTTATTTAAGAGTCAGCACAACACAGCACTAATTGGCTAAGATGCAAGTCAATAGATAATAAATAAAAAGTTATGCGATCAGGGTGATATCATGCTTAGATACAAGGTAATCACAGAGGTAAAAAGTATATTAATATAACCGTGTTGGTTATGCAAAACTGGGGAATGGGTAATAAAGGGATAATCTATTCTTTAAAACCATAACAATTCTTGGACAGCCCTCACTCGTAAATAGGCCCTTCTCACCCTCAATTATATAGCCCTTATAGCTCCATACACTTTTCTATCCTCTTACCAACCTCCGGCATAACTGATAGAAATGTGTACTCCCTCCTCTTCCGGTATGCACATCTCAATTCTCTCAGCATACTCTCCTCCCACCCTACCTGACATATCTACTGACACCCCAGGCTTCCTCATAAATACTTAATACTAACCTCCCATTCCCTACCTATAGCTGGCCTTACTGCAACTACCCGTTACTATTCCAATTGGCCCATACCACTCCCCCAAAAATATACTCAATGTCCTCTTCATACCATATTATACTTATTGGTTTAATTAGAAGTCATATTGCTATATCCACCCACCCCTTCCAACTTAAAGCAGCTCTTGCCTGCTGACTTACCCCACTCAAAGTTTACATTAGCACCCAAATACTGTTAACACTCATTTTGACATGTAGGTACTTTCTCCACCTATTCTACTCTTATTGTGTTCCTTAATTACACGCACCTACACCAGTGTACTACTCCATATGACAAACAGTATATGGTACATACAAAACAGTATATACTTAAAATGAGATTTCTCACTATTGTATCCGTTTACATCTTTAATGTAAAAAAGATCTAACTCTAAAAAATTATCTGGATTGTAATGTTTCTTTGCTCTTGTTCCCATTGTAAATGGGCATACACTGTTCTGATATTGTTTATGCTATCAAATCTCAATAAAAAAATTATAAACAAAAAAACCCCATAAAAATTCCATTGTAGACTGTCCCTTTAAATACTGCTGTACAAGTACAGTCACTAAAGCCAGTGGCTGATTCCACCTTGGATTGCCTTCTTTGGCTTTGCATTATAAATATATTTAAATTATGTAATGCAGCATAGGACTGACCCATAGCCAGCTACAGGTGTACAATGAATGCATAAATTAATTAAAGTATGAATTTGTTCATTATTTAATTAATTCATGTAAAAACATGATAAGCATTTTAAATAAGTATCCAAAGTGTTTTAATGAGAATTGTCATCAATTTATTAATGCAATACTTCCATTTCTCTTTAATATACATCCGTGACAGACAGTAATCCTTTTGCATTAAGCTGATAATGAGTATTTCATATTTGACATAGTCAAATGTATATTGTTGCTTTATTTAATAAATGCATGGCTATTCATTTACGGTGAATCAACTTCTCTAATATGCAAACATACAAATCAAACACATATCACACAGGTCTTTGCACGTTTTTTTAATTACAAATTTCATGCAACGCAGACTATTATTGAATTATTATCATAAAACCTTAATGACAGAAAGCATATACAATACAAAAATCAAATATCTATTTGTTAGAAAAAATCAAAGAAACAACAAATATACTAACAAAAATCACTATATAAATATACATCACTTCATTTATTAGGATCTACTAACTTACAATATGTAAAGTAATTATTGCTTATATAGTTGGGTATGTTGTAAATCCGATTTCTTTATTAGACTATCACAACTTTACACTTTGAAATGAACTTGCAGTATAAATTAGTTTAATAAAGCTTCATTAAATGATTATTTTTTATTTTTTTTAAGCATCGATTTTATTTGAGTAATATGAATTACAGATTGGAAGACACAGCTTCCATAAACAACAATCAGCAATCGGTAATATTTTACATTTGAATCTTTGAAAGGAAGATATGTTTACAACAGAAAACTTTCCCATTTGGTGGCATCAACAATTTCAGAGAATCATGTGAAGGTGAAATAAACTAAGGAAAAGAAGAGAGATAAGAAGAAAGAAAGAAAGAAAAGAATAAAGATACTGCATAAAACTGTTTAATTTATTGACTTGTTAAGTTTAGAGTGTGACTGACGACTCACCATAATTTATATCATACAACCAGCATTTCTTAATTATTCCCTTCTAATTATATTTGCACCAAAGCTTCACTAAATTATAATAATTGCCCCATCCCATTGTTAAATGTAATTCAATTAACATATGTAGTTTCAGCAGAAGGAGCAAACAATATAATGTAGACTTAAAAAGTCAAGCTAGGTCTTAAGAGGACAATCACATTTAGTTTCCAGACTATGAGAAATTAAATGATCCTAAGGGATCTGTGACCACCCATGCTTAATACGGATAACTAAGACCAAACTACAATTTGGCCAGTAACTTGATGGTTCCTGCAGCTGCTCACCTCAAATCTGGGTGGCCTTTATTTAAGAGGCATTCATCAGTTTAATTTTAAGAGCTATTTTCTCATTTATGCTCCAAGAGTATACTAATCTTTTTAGGATTTAACTTTATAAAGATTGTAATCATTTCCAAGGGGGCAAAAACAATATCATAATATTGGTAAATGTAATATTGAATATAAACTGCACACAAGTTAGTATTAATAAAATAGCAGAAATTGCAATGAAACAAACAAGCTTATTGGCAATATGCCATAAAAAGACAAGACAGTAAAAATAACAAACATATGCAAAAATATCTAAGAAAATAAAAGCCAATAACTACTAATGTGTTATATCTGATACAATCAGAACAAATACAAAGATGTATTAATGGCTTTTGTATATAATATTGCAAATACAAAAACAACTAAAATATAAAGCACAATTAAAATTAATAAAGTTGAAGCGACAGTGTTTGTATATTGTATTTTTAATTATTTTATTGCAGTGTTTTATAGTACGTTTGTGATTTTACTGCTTTTAAAACCGTTTGTGACATTTGAGAAGTAATAAACCCTTGTATACTTTCGATCCCGGGTTCTGCCATCTCCCTTTATTAAGATGGCTTTTGGAGCCTCTGTACCTGGGTGTGTATTTACTCTGATCACAGTTCATCTGAAGTGATACCAGGATCCAGAGAGATCGCTCTTCTAAGGAGGATCAGCTGTATCCACATCACAGGGGCTTGACACAAAGCCCACACATTTAAGGTGGAACCACGTGAGTGTGTTCTCTTTCTTATGTTCACGGATAGAATGCTTAATATTCATTGCACTAGGTGCACCCCCTGTGCGCTTGTCTTTCTTCTCTTCTGTAGACTTCCTACGGAGTACCCTCTCTTGGGGAGGTGAATCTTTTTGAGGACTGAGCTGCACTTTGAGGGGATTCAGTGGAACAGTTCTAAGGGATACATACTAGACATTCTCTCCCACGGACTGCCCTTTTCTGTATTTACTGACTGTATTTACAACGGACAATCAGAAATTTTATCAATCAGTGGGTGAAGGTGTAGGGATCTAGTATTCCTGGATCTGTGTGCATATATATATATATATATATATATATATATATATATATATATATATAATTATATTCATGTTTAATGAGTAATTCTGAAATTCTAATTTTCACCCTTGTTTAAGAGACATGTTATTGCAATCAACATATTTTAATTTTAACTCCAATAAAGTATCTTGATCTTGTATTTAATTGTGATTTATGGAACTCAGGAATACCAGAGAAGATAATTATAGCCAGTGTTTTGAATCCTAAATTACCTATTATAATATTTAGATACATTTTACTCGTATAGAAGTAAAATTTTACCAATCAGATCCAAGAGAGAGGTGAACTGATTTAAAAGGAATCATCCTGTGTTACATTCACTTAGCTCTAAAGTTGAATTAAGAGAAATATGAAAAAAGGAAATCTCTTTTTAAAAAACACATTTAGAAATAACTGTGATATAATTAGTGAGATAAAGTTTATCTTTTTGATCCTCACAATCATTTCTCCAGCCATGCCTGATGTTTTGAAAGTTTTCTGGCTACTAAAATAACTGCGATATTTAATGTCAAATACTAGTAATATACATCTTTCAATTATTTTAAAAGCCGGTGTCCTCAGGGGATCCAAAATCCAAATCATAAATACTGTTTTGATTTCTTGGATGGGCTTTGCCTTTAAAACTTGGCATTAAGAGACTTTGGTGCCCAATTTAGGGCTAGAATAAAAGTGGAGCACTAAATTATTGCACACCCGCAAACAGGCAAATTTGCCTGTTTGCTGGCGCGCGATAATTAATCAGCCGTTGCAAGAGGCTGGTTATTGATACCGCAATAGTAATTTGCCCTTATAAAATCAACCAGAGATCAGAACTTTGGTTTATTTTATAAATGTGCCCCAAAATATAGTCTAGTGTATTTTATTAAAAAAAATAAAGAAAGCAGCAACTTTAATTTTTAATAAAATTACTGCACTAGGCAGTGTTTTGGGGCTAAAGTTGGTGGGAGTGGGGTGTTAGGAAAAAAAAGGCACTGCCTTTACATTGTGGTCTATGTGAACTATATGTTCCATGTAAATATATATGTGTATGCTTATATACATTTATATTTTTGTGTTAATATGTGTATATACACAAATTAAATATATTGAAAACATCTATATATATGCATTGATCTGAAGATTAAACTATAATGAATAAATGTCTACTGTATTGAATAATTAGCTGCATTGATGAATTTAAAATGTTTAACCAACTTACTTCAGAATTAATACCATCTTCTTTGTTTCTTTTAGGCATCTGATAAACCAGTGAGATTCCAAATATGAATGAATACAGATGCAATAAGTTATCCTATTAATATATGTCAGATAGGGGTCCATATTTTAAACATTGTCTTTTAAAAAATAAAATAGGAGGGAATATTATCATATGTATATATATATATTCTAAATATATTCATGTCTGGTATTAAAATACACCTGCTCAATTAAGCCAGATAGTCACATATATTTTGACCAGAAAGTTTATTAATACTAGAAAATATGAGTATATTTAAGTATAGATATTTGATAAAAATATATACTAAGAAACAGAATAACAATAAATACCAAAGTCATTAAAGTCCAGACGTTAATTAAATATCTGGGGAGGCCGTTACCTTTGCAACTTGTGGTGTGAGGGAGGTGTGGGAAGTATTCATTGAACACATAAGCACTGTTGAAGCAATGTGCGTTATTCAAAAGTCAGTGTTTCTCTTAAAGCTGCTCATTCAATTTATTCCCAGTGCAACACACAGTAACCCACCAAACTTAAGAGGCTGTTAGATCAAATATAGGCATTTGTATGTACCCCAAGTGTAATGCCTCGATATCCGTACATTCAGCGTGGCTTACAACACACTTTTATATGCTGTCAGCCAGTCAGATTACTCAGCCTTACAAGTCAAAACCACCGAGGGTAGATGCCTGAGAACATGTGAAGTACAGTAAACGTCAGCTGTATAGTTAAGGTCAATGGACCGCTACTGTTGTGTTTGATATCAGAGCGTTCAGCATAGATACACATTAAGTTGTTGACCTGTCAGCCTGACTGTAGTAACAACACAATACACTACTGATCAATGCGGTGCAGCAATTCCCTGATCCGGCAGGTGTAATAACAATATGCAGACAACAGATGCAAAGAGGTAAAGTGGTAAATTACCGTGTGGGTTCTAAACTGCTTAGAAGAGATGTCAGGATCATGGGCTTTTGGATATAGCGGTTGTGTCCACCTCAGCGTCTCCACCTCACAACGCTCAGCCTCTCACTGGTTGATATTTCCCCTCTCTGTATACAATGATGTCAGGGCCAGCTGTAGCCTGTGTAGGCCTGAGCGTGCTCAATGGAAGTGGAATCCCCGTGTTTCCACAATAAGCATTAGAAAAAAGATATCCGGTGCACGTCCAGAGCAAGGAACAGTCTCCACTCAATATAAAGAGGTCAAAAAATTCTTTATTTGTAACTCCAAATGATAAAACTCAGCAAGAGAAAGTTTAAAACAAACAGTTTGACCGGTTTCGGCGCTACATGGCCGTAGTCATAGACGTATACCAGGTGTTACTGTGAACACCTGATATACCTGTTAACCACTCCCATATAGGGGGTGGAATACAAGAAAGTTAAAAACAATCATACAACTCTTTATGTTCAATGGGATGGGACAATTGGGAAACTTCAAACTGTATCAAACAATATAATAAGTAAAATATAATACTGTATATGTGTCAGAAAGTACATAAAGTAATAAAACAGAGCTTTCAGCAACATAGGATATTGCGATATTAATAACTACTGATGTATTTAAACATTAATATTGCACAATGACAGTGAAAAGTACATTATTGAAATACTGAGTATTCCTGTTTAATAGTTGTATTTTAATAAGTATACGTATATAAACATATAGGAACCTACTCATAAATTGGTATCTAAATAGGGAGGTGCAGTACATACAATTACCTACACTTTATTAATAAAGGAGTATAACAATATATAATTTCATAGCTAGCCCAAATGTGTATGATGAACCTGATAAATGGATTATTACGTCCCTAGGCGTATAATTACTTATAGAGCAAAAGATGGCACCAAGTTTATATAACGGGCCTTATTAAATACCCAAAATAGGTGGAACATTGCAATATATTTCTACCATCCAAAGTAACAGAGTATAACGTGATCACATTTGGTGTATAGATATAGATATATAAATGCACTTACATTACAAGCACACAAATATATACATATATACGTGTACTAGTGCATATAAAGAAGACAAGACATAATGTTGGATATTGGAATATATTTAGCTGAACTATATTCTATCTGTGCCAATAGTTGATAATGTCAAATTCTGAGTTGAAACCTCCAGGTAGCAGGCTACCAAGCTTATGCATCCAATAAATGTCTTGCCTTCACAGGATTTGTAGTTTATCTCCACCTCTAGGGGGTCTGGAGATGAGCTTGATAGCCTGCCACCTGAAGGTTCCAACGTCACCAGAGTGGACTTCTAAGAAATGTTTTGAGAGAGCAGAAACCGCTCTATCTTGAGTCACATAAGATAGATGTTCTCTAATTTGTTTGCCTACTGGCCTGGTCGTTTTGCCTACATATGGTTTTTCGCATTGTGTACATTCAATCAAATAAATGACATATTTACTGTCACACTTGACACATCCCTTAGTGTCAAAATTCTCAGACGTGTGCCCTGAAGAAAAAGTTTTAGAAACATGCATATGATCACATGATTTGCATGTTCTCTTACCGCACTTATAGGTACCATTAACCTGTAACCATGAACTACCACTATCCCCCTTGGGTAGCAAGCTTGGAGAAAGCATATTCCCCAAAGTTACAACCGTCACTAATAAGTTCACGCAGAACCTTGTCTCCACGAAGGATTGGTAAATTTCTATTTATCACTTGACAGACTTGGTGATATTGGTTGGAGAAAGCCGTAATTAGAGTAGGCTTTGTTTTATTTGTTGGTTGGCACTTAATAGTTCTTTCTCTAGAATGCTCTAAGAGTCTACTCTTATCCATTAAGGAAACTTCCTCAAACACTTTGTTCACTATGTTCTTAGAGTAACCCCTTTCTTTCAACCTATGCTTGAGGTCCTCACTCTCTTCAAGGAAGTCCATCTCATGGCTACAGTTCCGCTTTATACGCATGAACTGCCCCTTTGCAATGCCTTTAAACACGAGCCTGGGATGGCTACTTCGGGCATGCAGGAGTATTTTCCCGGAAACTGGTTGAGGACACATTTCTTAACTCACAATCAAATGTGAGTGTTATGTCGAGGTAGTTGATTTTAGTTTGGTTCCAATCAAAAGTGAATTTTAGGCCTATAGTATTCTGGTTAAATATTTCTACCAGATATTCAGCTTGGGAATGAGTAGCAGACTAAATAACCAGCAAATCGTCAATAAATCTTAAATATTTGATGATATGCTGGGTATATTCCATCCTACCTCCAAAGACATGGAACCGCTCTCACCAATCCATGAATAGGCTTGCGTAGGAGGGGGCAAATTTGGCCCCCATAGCAGTTCCATGTCTCTGGAGATAAAAGCTGTCCTCAAACATAAAGAAATTGTGTTTGAGTAGAAACTGAACCGCTCTCAACACAAACTCCCTGTGTTCCTTTGACAGGTCATTCCCAAGCTGAATATCTGGTAGACATATTTAACCAGAATACTATAGGCCTAAAATTCACTTTTGATTGGAACCAAACCAAAATCAACTACCTCGACATAACACTCGCATTTGATTGTGAGTTAAGAAATGTGTCCTCAACTCTCTACAGGAAACCAGTTTCTGGGAATACACTCCTGCATGCCCGAAGTAGCCATCCCAGGCACGTGTTTAAAGGCATTGCAAAGGGGCAGTTCATGCGTATAAAGCGGAACTGTAGCCGTGAGATGGACTTCCTTGAAGAGAGTGAGGACCTCAAGCATAGGTTGAAGGAAAGGGGTTACTCTAAGAACATAGTGAACAAAGCGTTTGAGGAAGTTTCCTTAATGGATAAGAATAGACTCTTAAGAGCATTCTAGAGAAAGAACTATAAAGTGCCAACCAACAAATAAAACAAAGCCTACTCTAATTACAGCCTTCTCCAACCAATATCACCAAGTCTGTCAAGTAATAAATAGAAATTTACCAATCCTTCGTGGAGACAAGGTTCTGCGTGAACTTATTAGTAACGGTTGTAACTTTGTTTATAAACAGAAGCTAACTTTGGGGAATATGCTTTCTCCAAGCTTGCTACCCAAGGGGGATAGCGGCATTTCATGGTTACAGGTTAATAGTACCTATAAGTGCGGTAAGAGAACATGCAAATCATGTGATCATATGCATGTTTCTAAAACTTTTTCTTCAGTGCACACGTCTGAGAATTTTGACACTAAGGGATGTGTCAAGTGTGACAGTAAATATGTCATTTATCTGATTGAATGTACACAATGCAAAAAAAACTATGTAGGCAGAATGACCAGGCCAGTAGAGAAACAAATTAGTGAACATCTATCTTATGTGACTCAAGATAGAGCGGTTTCTGCTCTCTCAAAACATTTCTTGGAAGTCCACTCTGGTGACATTGGAACCTTCAAGTGGCAGGCTATCGAGCTCATCTCCAGACCCCCTAGAGGTGGAGATAAACTACAAATCCTGTCAAGGCAAGAAATTTATTGGATACATAAGCTTGGTAGCCTGCTACCTGGAGGTTTCAACTCAGAATTTGACATTATCAACTATTGGCACAGATAGAATATAGTTTAGCTAAATATCTTCCAATATCCAACATTATGTTTTGTCTTCTTTATATACACTAGTACACGTATATATGTATATATTTGTGTGCGTGTAAGTGCATTTATATATCTATATCTATACACCAAATGTTATCACGTTATACTCTGTTACACTCATTTAATAAGGCCTGTTATATAAACTTGGTGCCATCTTTTGCTCTATAAGTAATTATACCCCTAGGGACGTAATAATCCATTTATCAGGTTCATCATACACATTGGGGCTAGCTATGAAATTATATATTGTTATACTCCTCTCTTAAAGGACACATTAGATTTGCATAATCAACAAATGCAAGATAACAAGACAATGCTATAGCACTTAGTCTGAACTTCAAATGAGTAGTAGATTTTTTTATAACAAATTTCAAAGTTATGTATATTTCCACTCCCCTTGTACCATGTGATAGCAATCAGCCAAATGCATATACGTATAGTCTGTGAATTCTTGCACATGCTCAGTAGGATCTGGTGACTCAAAAAGTGTAAATATACACATTTTTTTTTAATAGAAGAAAATTGGAAAGTTGTTTAAAATTACATGCTGTATGTGAATCATGAAAATGTAATTTAACCTGAGTGTCCCTTTAATAAAGTGTAGGTAATTGTATGTACTGCACCTCTCTATTTAGATACCAATTTATGAGTAGGTTCCTATATGTTTATATATATATGTATATATATATATATATATATACTTATTAAAATACAACTATTAAACAGGAATACTCAGTATTTTCAATAATGTACTTTTCACTGTCATTGTGCAATATTAATGTATAAATACATCAGTAGTTATTAATATCGCAATATCCTATGTTGCTGAAAGCTCTGTTTTATTACATTAAGTACTTTCTGACACATATACAGTAGTATATGTTACTTATTATATTGTTTGATACAGTTTGAAGTTTCCCAATTGTCCCATCCCATTGAACATAAAGAGTTAAAGGGACAGTATACACTCATTTTCATATAACTGCATGTAATAGACACTACTATAAAGAATAAGATGCACAGATACTGATATAAAAATCCAGTATAAAACTGTTTAAAAACTTACTTAGAAGCTGGCAGTTTGGCTCTGTTGAAAAGGTAGCTGGAAAGCCCACTGCAAGTGGCAAATAAGACACTCCCCCCCCCTCCCCCTTCTTTTGCATATGAAAAGACCCTTTACACAAATAGGAGCAAGCTGGAGTAGGTAGTCCGTATTCACATAAAACTTTGGGGCTTGGTTAGGAGTCTGAAAATCAGAGCAATGTTATTTAAAAATAAGCAAAACTATACATTAATTTAAAAAAAAAACTTTATGGGCTATATAAATAGATTATCTACAAAACATTTATGCAAAGAAAAAATGAGTGTATAATGTCCCTTTAAGTTTGATTGTTTTTAACTTTCTTGTATTCCACCCCCTATATGGGAGTGGTTAACAAGTATATCAGGTGTTCACAGTAACACCTGGTACACGTCTATGACTACGGCCATGTAGCGCCGAAACCGGTCAGACTGTTTGTTTTAAACTTTCTCTTGCTGAGTTTTATCCTTTAGAGTTACAAATAAAGATTTTTTTGACCTCTTTATACTGAGTGGAGACTGTTCCTTGCTCTGGACGTGCACCAGATATCTTTTTTCTAAGAAACAGAATGTTTTATATATGGAATAACAATGCATTCCAGTTTACTTGCCGTCCCCCTGGTGTTTTGTTTGAGAATTGCAACCTAAAGGTATTTTAGATCATCAAAGTATTTAAAATAGCCATATACATTCTCAAAGGGCCAATGAGAGGCAAGCTCCAATTAAAGGGACACTGAACCCAATTTTTTTTCTTTTGTGATTCAGATAGAGCATGACATTTTAAGCAACTTTCTAATTTACTCCTATTATCAAATGTTCTTCATTCTCTTGGAATCTTTATTTGAAATGCAAGAATGTAAGTTTAGATGCCGGCCCATTTTTGGTGAGCAACCTAGGTTGTCCTTGCTGATTGGTGGATAAATTCATCCACCAATCAAAAACTGCTGTCCAGAGTACTGAACCAAGAAAAAAAGCTTAGATGCCTTCTTTTTTATATAAAGATAGCAAGAGAACGAAGAAACATTGATAATAGGAGTAAATTAGAAAGTTGCTTAAAATTGCATCCTCTATCTGAATCACGAAAGAAAATTTTTGGGTTCAGTGTCCCTTTAAGGGCATAACCAAATTTTATGTTGGAATGATTAGAAGTGAAGGAGTGACTTATCACTGATAAAAGCTGCTACACTAGCTGTGAAAGGGGGACTGATACAGACTAAAACAGATTCATAGAGACAAAACCTCTTGAAGACTTTTTGGCTGCTGACTCACTTGGCTGGCACACACTCACTTGGCTAAAACAGAGATACACATGTTGCGTTAGTTTCTCTGACTCCATTTTGTTGGGACCCTTTCTTAGGATAAGAAAGATAACTTTGAGGCCTGTACCCTTGCAAATAGTGGAATATTCCTTCATGTATGACCAACAAGGGATATTGAATTCTCATTCTGGTTTTCTGGTGATGTATATGGTTATTTTATATTTTAATAGATTTTAACAATGGTATTCTATAGCTAAATGGTAGCTGTGATTTGTAAGTGTAAATTGTAAGTACAGGTATGGGTTCCAATGTCCTGTTTAGTTTAGAAATGATTATATTGGTGCTAAATGATTGTATTGCTGGAAAAGATTTTGTATTTTTTTATATTTATAAGCCAGTCTCATTTATTGTGAAATCTCTCAGAAATTGCATATAAATTGGTTACTGTGTTAATAATATACAATTTCTCTGGTTTGTTATAAATTCAGTATTGTAACTAATTGACTGTTATAGTGGCAGCAAATTAGAGTTGCTGGCTAAATATAGATTGTTCTGGTATAGTCATCTGTGATATTTTAATAGAAGACTCCCTTGGAGCTAAGGTTACATTTTAGAGATATATATTTTATGGTCTGCTTTGTATAGAAAATTGTAACAGCATAAACGTGCATAATTGATTCATAATCTAGTTTTTACATAAATATATTCAATGCGTCTATAAAGGTAACTGATCAGAACTAAGGATTAAATGTTACATTTTAGTTAGAATTATTGTTGTGTAAATATACCCATATTGTTTGAAGATTACTGCTGAAATATAATAAATAATATTTATGGTGATATTCTATTAAAAAAAGAACACTGCCCATCTGAACATTCTATTGTATTGGTAAATTGTATTTTCACAATCTCATTTGAGAAGGAGCACAATTATAGGTCAGGATGCAAATACGATTCTGATAGGAGAATCAGAATTGACAGGCATAGATCAGGACAGACATCAGGATTTACCAAAAGAAGAAAGAACTATTGTCACACTATAGTCAACAACAGTATAGAACCTCAAGTGGTAATTAGAAAATAAAAAAAGGAGCTCTGATTGGTTAGCTGTAGCCAATACTGGATGGAAGCTAAAAATGTAGCAACACAGACAGAACAAACAATTATTCATTATTCATTTAAACAGACTACAAACCAAAGAAGTTCATTTTAGTCAAATACAAAGTCATATAAAAAAGTTAAAAAAACTGAACCAGGCAATAAGCAAGAAAGCAGAATTAAGAACTATTGATCCTCAAACCTTGATTATTTTTTTTGTCTAAAAAATAGTGAATCCTTGTTGTGGATTTAAAAAACATTTGCAAAACATAAATACACTTCTTGTGAGAAGTCTGCTACTTATATTGTATGCTCAAAGAAGTATAGTACATTTTATGTTTTCAATTTTTTATTGAGGTTATAATAAAAGTTTCATAACACATTCATCCAATAACAATGATATTATAATTCTGAGAGATACATCCCTATTACATAAATATAGTCATAAACCAAAGATATAGTAGGTCTTGGGATAAATTCTATGTGCCTTTGGAGGGAAATGTGTACTATAGTCATGTGAGAAACATCTATGTCTCGTATTCATAACTCCCTTATGGAAAGGTTGATATCAACAACGGACAAGAGGCATATAAATAGCTAGAGTTAACCATGTAGAACAGGGATGTCAGAGAAGGACTGTTTGTACTTAAAATAATGGAACCTCATTTTTATATTTTATATATAGTAGATGTGGCCCACGCCTTACCATGAAGAAAATGTATAGGTTTATTTGTTCTCATAGGGTTAAGGTAGGTGTGGGGCGGTATGTGTTTGGACACTCTTAGACCAAGGTGGTCTAGTAAAGAGAAGAAAGAGTTCAGCGGGCAAGAGCCGCTTGTATTAGGAAAGGGGGGGAATAGAAGGGGATGGAATGAGGGGCGGAGCTATCTAAAATGCCAAATTAATACCATGAATGGGGCTATTAGAAGGCTTATTGTACAGTAACAAATTTACAGGCAACATGTACCGGCGGGAAAGGGAGAAGAGGGGCTCAGCGAGGATCAGTATTTTGCCCAAATAAAAACTTCCACGCAGGGAGTCTTATTTATTAGGGGTCTAATTATCATATAGCTTTCAATGTGTTCCCTGCAGGTAACTCGAGTGACTAATTCTAGTGTACCACAAATCAGTGAGATATAGGTGTATGGCTTAGAGAATTACATCTGGTACTTCCTATTGTACCTCTCAACAGAGTCTCATTCCGCTCCCCACGGCTAGAGGACTAGCGGTATATAAATGATGAGTCATGAATATATATTGCATAGCAATTGGACTAAAATGGGAAGATAATGCATATTTTCATAAAACATAACAGGAGATAATAGATCTTGGTTACAATGATCCGTAATTGAGTCCCTTATAAACCGATATATAGAGGTTGTCTCTTTAGTAAGCTATGACTCTAGGATAATATGGGGGGCTATGTAGCCAGCGTATAAAAAAGGAATGTCTAACTTTGTAGAGACTTATAGCTTGTAGGTAATATTAGTAAAAGATAAGACCGCTGTAATAGGTACCTTTCTATATCAGCATTATTAACATAGAGTGATAAAACATGCGCATCTGTCTTAGATTAAATCTAAACAAACCGTCTATATGGGTGTCCTACAACTGGCGGAGACGAAAAGTGTATTTGAAAAGGGCAAATTATTCTGAGAACCTAGTTTTGGGTGAGGGAGGAGTATATAAATTTAACATTATGACAGTATGAAACTATCTCTAGACTGACATAGAAACATGCTTCTGTGTATAGCTATGATGTGATTGTACAGCAATTGCAATACTCTAGTGTTAGGGCTATCTCACAATGTGCTAAGCCAGGTAGGTATTCTCTAAACGATACCATATTTGTGGGATGGAGTGCTGCCTCTATTAGTACCGGTCAGGAATGATTTAAAGTTTAGTATAAGCTTGGAATACTTCAGCAGATTTGTGGGCACGTGGGTATTTGGGGTCAGTAATATGTAGGTAGACATAATATGAGTATAATCTTACCCATACATCCACGTTTAGGAACAAAGAGATATGTAATACTTATAAATAATGGTAGTAACCACATAAACATTCAACCGAAAAACAATAATCAACCTGCCTAAACACCGGCTAAATTGTCAGAAATTCTGATCAGGAAAACACCATATACAGCCGTGGAACAGATAAGATGGTGTAGCTGTAACACACTGCAATTGTAGGGGTCTGACTGCAACATAGACATATACTTAAGTCCCAGGGAGTCAGAGGGAAGACCCTTATGGGGGTAAAAGTGTCCTTTCTGGCCTATTCCAATTTTATCGTTAGCTTTGGAATCTCGGCTAGTCTCTGGGTGAACTCCCCTGCTGAAGTGAGACATCTGTGAGAGGGAGTGATGAAGAACTTTACCCTCAAGGAAACCAGGCAGATCTGCAGTCCAGACTTCTCTCCCCCAAGCTGTAGACACCTTAGCTAGGATGCGGACAATCATCACCAACTGCCCGCAGTAGTCATCTGTATCTCCCAGGATCTTGAGCGCGTTAGATGTCAGAGCTGTTTGGGAGCGCGGGTAGGGAGAGGATAAGATCTGGAGGTAGTGTCCGGTGATCGTCGGAATAGGTCCTGTGGAATCCAGCACTACTGCCGCGGTGTGGGACAGGGCATCAGATTGTGGTTGTAGTGAGTTGCAATTTGCTGACTGTTGCAAGATGCTTGCTAAGACTCGACCGGGCTGTCCCTCCAGTGCACGTCGATGATGGTGCTGAGCTGGCAAGGAGTCTTCCCTTCGATTTTCCAGAAAGGTGTCAGAGAAGGTTAGAGGAAGGCCGCCATCTTGAGTGCACAGTTCAATAAGTGTAGTCTGTAAGCCATGGAAGTATCTGTCAGCTTTACTGCTTATGTCCTCCAGTAGAGAGATAAGGCAGGTTGAAAACTCCTCCATTTTGCTAATAATGTAGAGGGACTGATATCCAACGAGGTGGGAGGCCAGGGAGTAGGCTAGTCCGTCCAACGGGTATCTGTCGGTTTCAGTTCTGAACTCCTTGTCACAGTTTCAGCTGGCTGATGAATAACAGTGTCGGCAGTTTCATCTTGGGTTGAGATTGAAAGACCATGTCCTAGTGTTATGTCAAAAGCAAGATGTAAACTATCTAAGCACTTAGGACCCTAGAAATAGTTATTTTAGTAATCTGCTTTCAGGAGCTCTGTAATGGCACGTCTTGTTCCTTCGGCGGTTAGCTCTGCCCCCCCAGTATAGTACATTTTTTAAAAAAAATATTCTAAATAATTTCCATGTATGCCACATAAGGTTGTCAACTTTTTTTTTTTAAAGAAAATGAGGGGGACTAAGAAATCAGCAAATTTGACATAGGAAATCTACAAATTCTACAGTAGTTACTTAAAAAAAAACCACTTAATTTTATAATTTGATACAGTTTGGTACAACAAAATGCGTCATACAAATCACCTTCATTTACACAGTCTAGATTATAACATTCAACAACTTTTTGCAAATGCATGAATTCTCACTTGAGCCAAACAGGACCCGCTGCCCGTATGTCGCAAAGGCAAGCAGAGAGCTTCTCAAGTTGAGATTCTGCTTGCCTTATAATACATTGAACCCATATTATATTTTGAAATTTAGAGACGATAAATACAGCAGGAAAATATTATAATGTTTATTTACATAAACAATGTTCCATTGTTGTTGAGTTGACTAGATATGTTGTGACACAAGAATTAAAAAAAACTAATTAATTTTAATTATTATAGTAATTATTATAGTTATTGAATTTGAAGTCTATAGAAAATGATTTGTTAAAAAATAACATAAAATACATAAGGGTGTAAATTATATTTTGGAGGTTGTGATTGCGAAACCACATCTCAGATAATTGGTAAGATAAAGAAATACAGGCACAAGACAATTGTGATTACTGGTGAGTTAAGGCAAATGTGTATTTTCTATCTACATTATGAAGGTATGGATAATTGTGGTGCCATTGGTGCTGTGTATATCTATATTGCTCTTTTAAAAAGGTTTAATACACACTCTAAGACTTTGAATATTCATATACAGTCTCATGTAAACAAAGTCCAGGGACCCTCCGGTATAGCGGTATGTGCAGCACGCCAGTGCTTAACCCTCAAAAATTAGCACAGTTATGAGAAAACCGTCTACATGCACCAATCCAATGCAAGAGCTGGTTGACAAGCAACAAAAACTTTTGAAATTTAGGCGTGTAAGTGCACTAGTTAGTTGGTCGGCAGAGAAAAACAGTCTTCTTAATAGAAAACAATGTCCCATCCAGTTCGTGTCATTAAAATATAACTTTTATTAAAGGGTATTCGTAAAACACAAAAATTGGTACAGACCTGGATAGAGTTCAATTCTGACACAGTGCATACTTGAGTAATTACCTCCGACTCCCACTGATGCGTCACTTGTTCGCCTAAGCTTTCTCAATAGTGACTTACAGTATAAGTTAGACCGCCAACATTTAAATGTCCCTCTAGTCACTTGACCACCTCTCACTAAGAGCTGTAGCCTCGTTTCATATACAGTACCTTTGCTTTGTAAAAAAGTATTGTAAAAAATATATATATTTCTTTGACAAAAAAATAATATTCCCTCTTCTATTCAGAAGGTTGCAGATGACATCATTCTCTTCTTTTGTAGGCTTTGTATCTTGTTTTACATTGTGAAATTTCTCCACTGCTTTTCAATTATGAGTTTAAAATCAGATTATCCTTTATGTACACTGCATGTATTCTGTTATCTCTTGCTACTCTAGTCCTGTGATTGACTACAGAATATATTTTCTTTGCATTTTTTAACTTTACAATGAATGCTTTTCTTAAGGTTATTATTGTGTTTATTCATTTCATTATACCATGACTATCGCTCCTTGGAAGAAAATCTTTCTCTTCCTCATGATATTATTTCCTTGTTACACCTATCCATATTGAATGTATTAAATTTATGTTGCCCTATTGAAAAGATGTGCATACATAATACAGCCAATGCAGAATGTAAACAAAGTTAAGCAAACATACATTTTAATATGTTGATTAGTGTACAATGGAATAAATTGAAAGATGTGACCTTTCCTTTCTTTAGTTCTATAACATATTATGTAAATCATATTACAGATGTAAAATACAAAAGGGAAAGTTAAGCAAATAATCAATATTGATTATAAAAATAAAATTCTACTCAAAATAATAACTAAACACTCATTGTTAAGAAGAAACATAACCACAGATGTCTGAATAACAGATATTTACCATTCTAAGAAATGCGTGGTTAGTAGCAATGTAATTTATAGTGGTTTCAGCACAAACTCCCAGGGGGTATGTTCTTGAAAATCATAAGTACCTTGCCGAAATATAGAGTAAATGCCCTCCACAGTGTCCTTTGTATATATACAGGTTTATTGACATATGGATTCAAATTAGATATATTTTTGCTGAATAAAATGGAAAAAATTGCATGCATGCATTCCCATTTCTTGCACACATTTAAATAGTTCACTGTATAGCTAACATTTTTAAGCTACACAATAACTATAATTACAAGAAAGTAAAGCACCAGTTAAACACTTGCCTGCTTTTCACACATCTACTATTCATTTGAAGTTCAGACTAAGTGCTATTGCATTGTCTTGTTATCTTGTATTTGTTGATTATGCAAATCTTCATTGTTGACTCAATGACTGGTCCTTTAACATCAAATACACTCAAAGGTAGAGAGTAACCTACTAGTAAATGTCTAAGGGTCTGCAATGATCTAAAGCTCTCTGGGCTTGTAAGATTCTCTAAGAACTCTTTCCAGTACTTTGAAGCCCCAATTTTAATTCCATAGAGGAACTTTTTTTTTCTTCTTGAGAACAGTGTCTTGTAAAAGGGTGTTTTAAGGTTATACATACATTACAATTGGGTTTACAAAAAAAAACAAAACAACATAATTTGAAAATAATAGGAAATGAAGAAATTAAATATTGAAATAAAAAATGCAGTAAAATTGTTTATTAATATTATTTTAAAATCATAAACACATTGTTCTGGAAAAATCACATTTTATGGAAAAATTTTAATTCGTATTGAAATTATGCAGGGAAAAACTATTTAAAGAACACAGCATAAATTGTCATAAAACTACACTGCACATTCAAAAAAAGAATGCAATATTCAAAGCGCATTATGTTTCTTATTGTAAAATTAGCCAGTGGGCTGAACATTGGTGTTCATTGAGGTAGCTGAAATTTCTCCACCAAGTCTGGTGCATTCTTTAAACATTTTCCATTTTATATTTGAGAATGTTTTGTGAATTAAATGTATGCTCCTCCTTATATTTGGAGCCAAAATATGATTCAAGGTGTTTGTTTTTATACTTTACTTTTGCTTAGTATTATGAAGGGTGAATTCTTAAAGAGATATGAAACCCAATTTTTTTTCAATTATGATTCAGATAGAGCAAGCAATTTAAATTTTATTTATGGGGGCATGAGTCTTAAAGGGACATAAAACACTTTGAGATAGTAATATAAAATGATAAATCATATATATATATATATAAAAAAAATCTTTACAATATTCTTTCATTATTTATTTTGTTCCCTTTTCCTGTAATTCCATTCTGAAATTGTGAGTTTTTCAGTTCCTGTTAGAAATGGAAGTGCAGAATGCTGTTATATCCCACACAGCCATTGGCTGCATACTCTAGTGACCTATTTAGAACTATTCCTAATTGGTCACAGCAGAGAAGGTAACCTAAGTTACAACATGGCAGCTCCCATTGTTTAAGAGACACTAACGCCTAGATTTAGAGTTCTGCGTTAGCCGTCCAAACCAGCGTTAGGGGGTCCTAACGCTGGTTTTGGCCACCCGCTGGTATTTAGAGTCTTGTAGGTAAGGGTCTAATGCTCACTTTCCAGCCGCGACTTTTCCATACCGCAGATCCCCTTACGTCAATTGCGTATCCTATCTTTTCAATAGGATCTTTCTAACGCTGGTAATTAGAGTCTTGGCTGAAGTGACCGTTAGAACTCTAACGACAAGACTCCAGCTGCAGAAAAAAGTCAGGAGTTAAGAGCTTTATGGGCTAACGCCGGTTCATAAAGCTCCTAACTACTGTGCTCTAAAGTACACTAATATCCATAAACTACCTATGTACCCCTAAACCGAGGTCCCCCCACATCGCCGCCACTCTAATAACATTTTTTAACCCCTAGTCTGCCGACCGCACACCGCCGCAACTTACTTTATCCCTATGTACCCCTAATCTGCTGCCCCTAACATCGCCAATCCCTATATTATATTTATTACCCCCTAATCTGCCCCCCCCAACGTTGCCGCTACCTTACCTGATCGGAACAGCCAATAGAATGCGAGCTCAATCTGATTGGCTGATTGGATCAGCCAATCCGATTGAACTTGAATCTGATTGGCTGATTCAATCAGCCAATCAGATTTTTCCTACCTTAATTCCAATTGGCTGATAGAATCCTATCAGCCAATCGGAATTCGAGGGACGCCATCTTGGATGACGTCACTTAAAGGAACCTTCATTTGTCGAGAGTCGCCGGAAGAAGAGGATGGATCCGCGTCGGCTGCTTCAAGATGGTCCTGCTCCGTGCCGGATGGATGAAGATAGAAGACGCCGCCAGGATGAACATGTCTACCGGTCCGGATGTCCTCTTCTTGCCGGATAGGATGAAGACTTCGGAGCCTCTTCTGGAACTCTTCTTGCCGGATAGGATGAAGACTTCAGACCCTCTTCTGGACGGATCGGTGATACCCAGCGTGGTGAAGATAAGGTAGGGAGATCTTCAGGGGCTTAGTGTTAGGTTTTTTAAGGGGTGTTTGGGTTAGATTAGGGGTATGTGGGTGGTGGGTTGTAATGTTGGAGGGGTATTGTATGTTTATTTAAATGCAAAAGAGCTTTTTTCTTTGGGGCATGCCCTGCAAAAGGCCCTTTTAAGGGCTGGTAAGGTAAAAGAGCTGTTTTTTATTTTAGAATAGGGAAGGGCATTTTTTTATTTTGGGGGTCTTTGTTATTTTTTTAGGGGCTTAGAGTAGGTGTAATTAGTTTAAAATTCTTGTAATCTTTTTTTATTTTTTGTAATTTAGTGTTTGTTTTTTTTGTAATTTAGTTTAGTTGATTTAATTGTAGATAATTGTAGATAGTTTAGTTAATTAATTTATTGATAGTGTAGTGTTAGGTTTAATTGTAACTTAAGTTAGGATTTATTTTACCTACACTTATTAACCCCTAATCTGCCGACAGGTCCTCGCCGCCACTATAATAAATGTATTAACCCCTAAATCACCTCACTCCCACCTCAAAAACCCTATAATAAATAGTATTAACCCCTAATCTGCCCTCCCTAACATTGCCGAGACCTAACTTCAAGTATTAACCCCTAATCTGCCAACCGGACCTCTTCGCTACTCTAATAAATGTATTAACCCCTAAAGATAAGTCTAACCCTAACCCTAACACCTTCCTAAATTAAATAAAATTTAAATCTAACAAAATAAATTATTTCTTATTAAATAAATTATTCATATATAAAGCTAAATACTTACCTGTAAAATAAACCCTAATATAGCTACAATATAACAAATAATTATATTGTAGCTATTTTAGGATTTATATTTATTTTACAGGCAACTTTGTATTTATTTTAACCAGGTACAATAGCTATTAAATAGTTAATAACTATTTAATAGTTACCTAGTTAAAATAATTAAAAAATTACCTGTAAAATAAATCCTAACCTAAGTTACAATTAAACCTAACACTACACTATCAATAAATAAATTAAAGAAAATACCTACAATTATCTACAATTAAAAATAACACTACACTATCAATAAATAAATTAAATACAATTCCTACAAATAAATACAATTAAATAAACTAACTAAAGTACAAAAAATAGAAAAGAACTAAGTTACAAAAAATAAAAAAATATTTACAAACATTAGAAAAAAATTACAACAATTTTAAACTAATTACACCTACTCTAAGCCCCCTAATAAAATTACAAAGACCCCCAAAATAAAAAAAATGCCCTACCCTATTCTAAATTACAAAAGTTCAAAGCTCTTTTACCTTACCAGCCCTTAAAAGGGCCCTTTGCGGGGCATGCCCCAAAGAATTGAGCTCTCTTGCCTGTAAAAAATACATACAATACCCCCCCCAACATTACAACCCACCACCCACATACCCCTAATCTAACCCAAACCCCCCTTAAATAAACCTAACACTAAGCCCCTGAAGATCTTCCTACCTTGTCTTCACCATGTCAGGTATCACCGATCGTTCCAGGCTCCGAAATCTTCATCCAAGCCCAAGCGGGGGCTAGACATCCATCATCCGGCTGAAGTCTTCTATCAAGCGACGGCTGAAGAAGTCCCGAAGAGGCTCCAAAGTCTTCATCCTATCCGGGAAGAAGAGTAGATCCGGACCGGCAACCATCTTCTTCCAAGCGGCATCTTCTATCTTCATCCGATGAGGACCGGCTCCATCTTGAAGACCTCCACCGCGGACCCATCTTCTTCTTATGATGACTTCACGACGAATGACGGTTCCTTTAAGGGACGTCATCCAAGATGGCGTCCCTCGAATTCCGATTGGCTGATAGGATTCTATCAGCCAATTGGAATTAAGGTAGGAAAATTCTGATTGGCTGATGGAATCAGCCAATCAGAATCAAGTTCAATCCGATTGGCTGATCTGATCAGCCAATCAGATTGAGCTCGCATTCTATTGGCTGATCGGAACAGCCAATAGAATGCGAGGTCAATCTGATTGGCTGATTGAATCAGCCAATCGGATTGAACTTGATTCTGATTGGCTGATTCCATCAGCCAATCAGAATTTTCCTACCTTAATTCCGATTGGCTGATAGAATCCTATCAGCCAATCGGAATTCGAGGAACGCCATCTTGGATGACGTCCCTTAAAGGAACCGTCATTCGTCGGGAAGTCGTCGGAAGAAGAAGATGGGTCCGCGGTTGAGGTCTTCAAGATGGAGCCGGTCCTCATCGGATGAAGATAGAAGATGCCGCTTGGAAGAAGATGGTTGCCGGTCTGGATCTACTCTTCTTCCCGGATAGGATGAAGACTTTGGAGCCTCTTCGGGACTTCTTCAGCCGTCGCTTGATAGAAGACTTCAGCCGGATGATGGATGTCTAGCCCCCGCTTGGGCTTGGATGAAGATTTCGGAGCTTGGAACGATCGGTGATACCTGGCATGGTGAAGACAAGGTAGGAAGATCTTCAGGGGCTTAGTGTTAGGTTTATTTAAGGGGGGTTTGGGTTAGATTAGGGGTATGTGGGTGGTGGGTTGTAATGTTGGGGGGGTATTGTATGTTTTTTTTTACAGGCAAAAGAGCTGAATTCTTTGGGGCATGCCCCGCAAAGGGCCCTTTTAAGGGCTGGTAAGGTAAAAGAGCTTTGAACTTTTGTAATTTAGAATAGGGTAGGGCATTTTTTTATTTTGGGGGTCTTTGTTATTTTATTAGGGGGCTTAGAGTAGGTTTAATTAGTTTAAAATTGTTGTAATTTTTTTCTAATGTTTGTAAATATTTTTTTATTTTTTGTAACTTAGTTCTTTTTTAATTTTTTGTACTTTAGTTAGTTTATTTAATTGTATTTATTTGTAGGAATTGTATTTAATTTATTTATTGATAGTGTAGTGTTAGGTTTAATTGTAGATAATTGTAGGTAGTTTATTTAATTTATTTATTGATAGTGTAGTGTTAGGTTTAATTGTAACTTAGGTTAGGATTTATTTTACAGGTAATTTTGTAATTATTTTAACTATTTTAGCTATTAAATAGTTCTTAACTATTTAATAGCTATTGTACCTGGTTAAAATAAATACAAAGTTGCCTGTAAAATAAATATTAATCCTATAATAGCTACAATATAATTATAATTTATATTGTAGCTATATTAGGGTTTATTTTACAGGTAAGTATTTAGATTTAAATAGGAATTATTTATTTAATAATAGTTAATTTATTTCGTTAGATAAAAATTATATTGAACTTAGGGGGGTGATAGTGTTAGGGTTAGACTTAGCTTTAGGGGTTAATACATTTATTATAGTAGCGGTGAGCTCCGATCAGCAGATTAGGGGTTAATTATCGTAGGTAGCTGGCGGCGACGTTGTGGGGGGCAGATTAGGGGTTAATAAATATAATATAGGGGTCGGCGGTGTTAGGGGCAGCAGATTAGGGGTACATAACTATAATGTAGGTAGCAGCGGTTTACGGAGCGACAGATTAGGGGTTAGAAAAAATATGCAGGTGTCAGCGATAGCGGGGGCGGCAGATTAGGGGTTAATAAGTGTAAGGTTAGGGTTGTTTAGACTCGGGGTACATGTTAGAGTGTTAGGTGCAGACGTAGGAAGTGTTTCCCCATAGAAAACAATGGGGCTTCGTTAAGAGCTGAACGCTGCTTTTTTGCAGGTGTTAGGTTTTTTTTCAGCTCAAACTGCCCCATTGTTTTCTATGGGGATATCGTGCACGAGCACGTTTTTGAAGCTGGCCGCGTCCGTAAGCACCGCTGGTATCTAGAGTTGCAGTAGCGTTAAATTATGCTCTACGCTCCCTTTTTGGAGCATAACGCACTGAAAACCCAGCCATTCTGTGAACTCTAAATACCAGCGGTATTTAAAAGGTGCGGGAGAAAAAAAGCATGCGTAGCTAACGCACCCCTTTGGCCGCCAAACTCTAAATCTAGCCGTATATTAGGGAGCACATGAGAACAGGCAAATTTGATGTCTATTTTTTCATGTCTAAAGTTAAAATCTAAGTTCCCCTTGTTTATGTATTAGGATTCTGGGCCAACATTGCAAGCTACCATACTAGAGGAGTTAATGTCTATGGCCCAGATGCAACACAAAAATATTAGTGCGCTTTTGTGGGCTAAAATCTTTCAAGTAAAATTAAAGGGACATGAAACACAAATATTTTCTTTTATGATTCAGATAAAGCATACATTTTTAAACAGCTTTTCAATTTACTGCTATTATTAATGCTTCATTCTCTGAAGGAGCAGAAATGCACTACTGGGAGCTAGCTTAACAAATCAGCAATTCAATCACAATAGACATATATGCAGCTACGGCAATCAGGGAAGGGACCACGGCGTGCGGCAGCACTAATCCGGAACCGGAACAGCTGAGTGACAAAGGTCATCCAATAGTAAGTGAGCTATACCGGAGTGCTGTAACCAGGGAGATCAACCCCAAGGACGAAAGTTACATGAAGAAGAGGCAGGCACTGCTCGGGTGTAAAATGCAAAAAATATTTTATTGTGAAAACTTCCAGTATAAAATAAAGAAAGCTAATAAGGACTCCAAAAAGGTACAAACAAAAAGACAAACAGGGGGACAGAAGGCCTGATGTATTTCGCGCCCCCTAGTGGCACTTAATCATAAGCCCTATGATTAAGCGCCACTAGGGGGCGTGAAACGCGTCAGGCCTTCTGTCCCCCTGTTTGTCTGTGTGTTTGTACCTTTTTGGAGTCCTTAATAGCTTCCTTTATTTTATACTGGATGTTTTCACAATAAAATATTTTTTGCATTTTACACCCCGAGCAGTGCCTGCCTCTTCTTCATATATGCAGCTACCAATCAGCAGCTAGCTCTAAGGTTCTGAGCCTACATAGGTCTCCTTTTCAGCAAAGGATACCAAGAGAACTAAGCAAATTAGATAGTAGAAGTATATTGGAAAGTTGTTTAAAATGGTCTGCTTTATCCGAATCAAAAATAAAATTTTGGGTTTTATGTTCCTTTAAAGGGACAGTCAATACAATATTTTTTTTTATGTTTAAAAAGATTGATAATCACTTTATTACACATTCAGTTTTGCATAACCAACACAGTTATACTAATACATGTTTTACCTCTGTAATTACCTTTTATCAATGCCTCTGCCAACTGCCCCCTTATTTCAGTTATTTTGACAGACTTGCATTTTAGCCAATTAGTGCTGACCCCTAGGTAACTTCACATGTGTGAGCACAATGTTATCTATATGACACACATTAACTAATGCCCTCTAGTGGTGAAAAATTGTCAATATGCATTCTGATTAGAGGCGGCCTTCAAGGTCTAAGAAATTAGCATATGACCCTACTAAGGTTTAGCTTTCAACTAAGAATACCAAGAGAACAAAGCAAAATTGGTGATAAAAGTAAGTTGCAAAGTTGCTTAAAATTACATGCCCTATTTGAATCGACATTTTATTTTTGACTTGACTATCCCTTTTATAGTGCTTTTATTTTTGTGCTCAAATAATGCCAGTTCAAAATAATATATTTAGAGCTTGAGCAAATGTCTAGGGCACACTTACATCTAGATATCAGATGGCACAAAATTGATAAATCCCTCATATAATAGACTTCTTTGTGTGTGTGTACTGAAAAACTCATGTTTGCTATAGCTCGAGTTTAACACTACACACACACAAACATACATACATACATACACATGCACATACAGTATACACATATATATATATATATATATATATATATATGAGACCTTTCACAGTCCAGCACCTCATAATATACCATATCCCTTTAAATCACTGTTAAAACATTTACGGTGAGATCACAAGTTTTGTCGGTAAGGCTGTGCGTTGCTAACGAGCAGTTTTCCCTCACCGCTCACCTAAAGACAGCTCTGGTATAATGGGTTTTTAGAAACCCGGCGTTAGCAGCAAAAAAGTGAGCGTAGAGCAAAATTTATCTCCACATCTCACCTCAATACCAGCGCTGCTTATGGTAGCGTTGAGCTGGCAAAACGTGCTTGTGCACGATTTCCCCATAGGAATCAATAGGGGAGAGCCGGCTGAAAAAAAAACCTGCAAAAAAAGCAGCGTAAAGCTCCTAACGCAGCCCCATTGATTCCTATGGGGAAACACATTTTATGTCTACACCTAACACCCTAACATGAACCCCGAGTCTAAACACCCCTAATCTTACACTTATTAACCCCTAATCCGCCGCCCCCAACATCGCCGACACCTGCATTATATTATTAACCCCTAATCTACTGCCCCTAACATCGCCGAACCCTACATTATATTTATTAACCCCTAATCTGCCACCCCCAATGTTGCCACCACTATATTAATTTTATTAACCCCTAAATCTAAGTCTAACCCTAACACTAACACCCCCCTAACTTAAATATAATTTAAATAAATCTAAATAAAATTACTATCATTAACTAAATTATTCCTATTTAAAACTAAATACTTACCTATAAAATAAACCCTATGATAGCTACAATATAACTAATAGTTACATTGTAGCTAGCTTAGGGTTTATTTTTATTTTACAGGCAACTTTGTATTTATTTTAACTAGGTACAATAGTTATTAAATACAGGGTGTGCAGAATTATTAGGCAAATGAGTATTTTAACCACATCATCCTCTTTATGCATGTTGTCTTACTCCAAGCTGTATAGGCTCGAAAGCCTACTACCAATTAAGTATATTAGGTGATGTGCATCTCTGTAATGAGAAGGGGTGTGGTCTAATGACATCAACACCCTATATCAGGTGTGCATAATTATTAGGCAACTTCCTTTCCTTTGGCAAAATGGATCAAAAGAAGGACTTGACAGGCTCAGAAAAGTCAAAAATAGTGAGATATCTTGCAGAGAGATGCAGCACTCTTAAAATTGCAAAGCTTCTGAAGCGTGATCATCGAACAATCAAGCGCTTCATTCAAAATAGTCAACAGGGTCGCAGGAAGCGTGTGGAAAAACCAAGGCGCAAAATAACTGCCCATGAACTGAGAAAAGTCAAGCGTGCAGCTGCCAAGATTTTCTAAGGTTTTATGGACTGATGAAATGAGAGTGAGTCTTGATGGGCCAGATGGATGGGCCCGTGGCTGGATTGGTAAAGGGCAGAGAGCTCCAGTCCGACTCAGACGCCAGCAAGGTGGAGGTGGAGTACTGGTTTGGGCTGGTATCATCAAAGATGAGCTTGTGGGGCCTTTTCGGGTTGAGGATGGAGTCAAGCTCAACTCCCAGTCCTACTGCCAGTTTCTGGAAGACACCTTCTTCAAGCAGGGGTACAGGAAGAAGTCTGCATCCTTCAAGAAAAACATGATTTTCATGCAGGACAATGCTCCATCACACGCGTCCAAGTACTCCACAGCGTGGCTAGCAAGAAAGGGTATAAAAGAAGAAAATCTAATGACATGGCCTCCTTGTTCACCTGATCTGAACCCCATTGAGAACCTGTGGTCCATCATCAAATGTGAGATTTACAAGGAGGGAAAACAGTACACCTCTCTGAACAGTGTCTGGGAGGCTGTGGTTGCTGCTGCATGCAATGTTGATGGTGAACCGATCAAAACACTGACAGAATCCATGGATGGCAGGCTTTTGAGTGTCCTTGCAAAGAAAGGTGGCTATATTGGTCACTGATTTGTTTTTGTTTTGTTTTTGAATGTCAGAAATGTATATTTGTGAATGTTGAGATGTTATATTGGTTTCACTGGTAAAAATAAATAATTGAAATGGGTATATATTTGTTTTTTGTTAAGTTGCCTAATAATTATGCACAGTAATAGTCACCTGCACACACAGATATCCCCCTAAAATAGCTAAAACTAAAAACAAACTAAAAACTACTTCCAAAAATATTCAGCTTTGATATTAATGAGTTTTTTGGGTTCATTGAGAACATGGTTGTTGTTCAATAATAAAATTAATCCTCAAAAATACAACTTGCCTAATAATTCTGCACTCCCTGTAGTTATTAACTATTTAATAGCTACCTAGTTAAAAAAAATCAAATTTACTTGTAAAATAAATCCTAACCTAAGTTACAATTACACCTAACACTACACTATAATTAAATGAATTACCTAAACTAACTACAATTAAATACAATTGTAAAAAATTATCTAAAGTACGGAAACCCCCCCCCCCCCACTAAATTACAGAAAAAAATAAAATAATTACAAGTTTTTAAAACTAATTACACCTGGTCTAATCCCCCTAATAAAATAAAAAGCCCCCCAAAATAATAAAAAGCCCTACCCTATACTAAATTACAAATAGCCCTTAAAAGAACCTTTTGCGGAGCATTGCCCCAAAGTAATCAGATCTATTACCTGCAATAAAAAATACAATACCCCCCCAACATTAAAACCCACCACCCACACACCCAACCCTACTCTAAAACCCACCCAATCCCCCCTTAATAAAACCTAACACTAACCCCTTGAAGATCACCCTACCTTGAGAAGTCTTCA
Source organism: Bombina bombina (assembly GCF_027579735.1). NCBI lineage: Eukaryota > Metazoa > Chordata > Amphibia > Anura > Bombinatoridae > Bombina > Bombina bombina. The sequence continues at coordinate 743,293,311 of NC_069503.1, read as the reverse complement.
CCCAGCAGGGCCGAAGTCCTCAACGAAGCCGGGCGAAGTGGTCCTCCAGATGGGCAGAAGTCTTCATCGAAGCCGGCCAGAAGAGGTCCTCCAGACAGGCAGAAGTTTTCATCCAGGCGGCATCTTCTATCTTCATCCGTCCGGCGCGGAGCGGCTCCATCTTCAAGACATCCAACGTGGAGCATCCTCTTCCAATGAAGTCCAACTGAAGAATGAAGGTTCCTTTAAATGACATCATCCAAGATGGCGTCCCTTGAATTCCGATTGACTGATAGAATTCTATCAGCCAATCGGAATTAAGGTAGAAAAAATCCTATTTGCTGATGCAATCAGCCAAATGGATTGAAGTTCAATCCTATTGGCTGATCCAATAAGCCAATAGAATGCGAGCTCAATCCTATTGGCTGATTGCCTGTAAAATAAAAATAAACCCTAAGCTAGCTACAATGTAACTATTAGTTATATTGTAGCTAGCTTAGGGTTTATTTTATAGGTAAGTATTTAGTTTTAAATAGGAATAATTTAGTTAATGATAGTTATTTTATTTAGATTTATTTAAATTATATTTAAGTTAGGGGGGTGTTAGTGTTAGGGTTAGACTTAGATTTAGGGGTTAGAAAATTTAATATAGTGGTGGCGACGTTGTGGGCGGCAGATTAGGGGTTAATAAATGTAGGTAGGTGTCGGCGATGTTAGGGACTGCAGATTAGGGGTTAATAAAATTTAACTAGTGTTTGCGATGCGGGAGGGCGGCGGTTTAGGGGTTAATAAATATTTTATAGTGGCGGCGATGTTTAGTTAAGAGTTTTATGTTACGGCGTTAGCCCATAAAACTCTTAACTACTGCCTTTTAAATGCGGTACCAGGCTTGACAGGAGAGGCTGTACCGCTAACTTTTTTAAAACAAAGGTAGTATTAGAAAAACCCAATGCGTTGGTATAAAACCACACTACACATAAAAAACAGGCAATCTTTTTTTGCAGACTCGTAATACCAGCGTTAGGCAAGTCCCATTGAAAATATAGGATACGCAATTTACGTAAGTGACTTTGCAGAATTAAGGACTCTGGCCACAAAAGTGAGTGGTACACCTGTCATTTCAAGACTCGTAAGACCAGCATTAGGAAAAAGCAGCGTTGAGACCTCTCAACGCTGCTTTTTAAGGCTAACACAAGACTCGTAATCTCGCTGTTAATTTCTATAATTTAAATTAATTTTAAATTTAATACTTCATTTCAACATATTATACATGTGTTTTGCTATTCAAGCTTTATTCAAGCTTTAACATTTTACTCCAAAATTTTGTGTTGCACTTTAGTACAGTACTTAAAGGGACATGAAACCCAAAATTTGATTTCATAATTCAGATAGAGAATACAATTTCAAGCAACTTTCCAATTTACAAATACAAGAAGAGACAGATACGCCACATGGCCCAATATTGTTTCATCCAAAATGAATAAATGAATATATAAGGAATAGACTCACATTTGAGAGAGCACCTCAATCAGTGCTATAGAGACAGCCTGGGATCTATTACAGTCACCCAGAAGACCAAACTCCCGCAAAGATGTAGTATCTGTATTCAAAATGATAAGAGAGACACAGGTTGCCCACATGGCCTAGTACAGCAGGAACAATGGTGATACAGAACCAAATGATAAGAGAGGTACTCGCAATAGTTGTAGCATCTCCCTTGATGCTATAGGAGCAGGATGGGGTCAATTCAGTCACCCACCAGACTTAGTCAGAGGCACTCGGGACAGGGTGGATCCAGCAGTCAGCCAAAACAGAATCCCTTAGCACAAGGGACAACTCACAGAAAAGATGGTAGCAAGTGTTCCAAAATAAAAGTTTTATTTAAAAGGTTAAAAACACAGACGACGCGTTTCTCAGCTCAAGGCTGTTTCATCAGGCTACATACACTGTTATTAGAACACTTGCTACATATATATACCCTACAATTAATCACAAACAAATGGACTCACAAGGTGATGGGAGGGGCTGGGAGAACAGGAAATGACTAGTTGGCCAATGAGAATGTTAATAACAAGATAGGGTCATCAAACATATGTTAAAATAAATAAGTAAACATCTCATTTGTATCTGCATTTTGATAATAAATAAAAACAATCCATATAAAACTCACAATTAATATAAAATATACAAGAATATAAACAGCATAATATATAAACAGCATGATTTGTAAACAACTCCTTATCATAGTTTGTGCAATATACATCTCATTTGTGTCTACATTTGATAGTTAGTAGAATCAAACTATATAAAAAACACAATAAATCGAAAGGGATATACAAATAAATAAACCACATTAACTTCCATTAACTTCCATTTCATAGTCAGTGCATAAGACATCTCAGGTTATGGCATTGAAACAATATAACGCACATTGTATACCATAAAACTAGGCTATCAACAAATATTTATCAACATACCCAGGAGTGTCTAACAGATCAGATGGTTCTTTTATGATCTCAAGTGTGTGTAGTAGCTAAAATCTGTATATAAGCAATTGACAATAAACAATGTATCAAAGTAATGTATCAAAGTAATGATAGCATCGTAATTGGCGTGTGGCTAGACCCCTGAAGCCTGTCAGTCAAATCTAAAGCTGTTCTTTAATTGGTCTAAAGAAAAAGCGTCTGTAAGAAAGGTGTTACGTGTCTTGATGCATATGGTTGGAGAGACTTGAAATGAAAGAGGGGGAGGGAAGTGGTTGTATAATGTGTCAGTGCAAAGCAGCTTTTAAGCATAACAATAGAGTGTCTTAAGCACGTTCATAGGTAGTGACAGCTGTCAATATTAACGCATCCTTGGCTGATTAGCCCAGCGCTTCACTTAATGGTTCATTGACAAAAAAAAAGTATAGAGTGCCTGTTGTGATTGGCTTAGTTAACCAAAAATACTTCAGCTTGCAATTGGGCTGTCATATCTAGTATTGCAGGCAGTGACAAGAGATCTTACGCTAGAGTGTTTAATGTTTATAAACTGTAGTAATAATAAAATGTAATAATAATATGAACACACATTTAAAGGGGGCCACATCTTAGGTGCTATACGGAAGAGAGTACACAAGTGCTAAAAGTTTCATAAATGAGTGTGTGTGATAAATGGTATCTCACAACGCATCCACATGCACATTTTACCTAAGAAGGTTATTATGTGTGGGAAACAACCTATAACATAATACAGTGAATGGATATACTAGGAATATGTTGGGCATAAACTATCTATGTGTTGAAGGTAATATTGATATATATAATAATAGATGGATATAAGACGATTAATAGTGTGAACAACATCTGTATCCGATTATGGTGAATGGATGTACTAAGATTAAGTGGAGCTAAAACTATCTATGTGTTGGAAATCATAATGATGTATCCAAATTTGTATGAGCAAGATAATAATAATAAATGAACAGAAATAAATGTAATGGAATGTGTGATGCATATTAAAGTAAATGTGAAGCAGTGCTTATTTATAATATGTGGTGTTATTAGGTGAATCCCAGAGGATATAGGTATAGGTATACACATACAATTATATGTTATATGCATGATGTGCAATAAATTTTACATTTGCTGAATTAGCCTAAGACGATTTTTGAGTATGAAACACAACCTAAATCGAAATATAGTGAGTGGATATACTACAATATTGTGGGGCTAAAACTATCTTATGTGTTAGAAGTAATAATGAAATATCCAGATTTATATGGAAAAAATAATAATGAATATGTGATAATTAAATGTGATGGGAGGTGTGATATGTAATAATCTGAAGGTGATGCAGTGCTTATGTGAGTGCGGAATGTTAAGCAGAGGTAATTTTTATAATGCTACCTATAACACTACTAAAAGCTAATATATGAGTGATAATCAAGGATAGGATAGTTATAATAGATAATGTAAGCAAACTATTCTATTGTATTTAATAGGGTGAGGAGAGTGTCAAGGGTGTAGTGTGGGATACTGTAGGTACACTATAAACAAATCAATAGTATGATATAGGGAAAGATCTTTTAAGTCGAATGCAGCTAGGTCGACACATTCATTAAGACCGTCAGGGGCTAGAGTATGTAATTTATGAATCCAGTAGGTCTCTCTGCGACGCAGAGTGAGCATAGGGTTATGGCTATTTCGGGAAACGTGTTCGATGGGTAGTATAGAAAGTGTTTTTGAACTACCTTTATGTGCATAAGCACAATGTCTGGAAAGACTATGCTTGAGGAATTTCCTCTTGATATTATAGGTGTGTTCACTCCACCGCTTACTGATAGCATGCCCAGTGCGTCCCACATATTGAGCCCCACATGCACAGCTGATAAGATATACTACATATGTAGATTCACATGACAGTCTTTTGTTAATTTTAAATTGTTCACCTATTTGGTTAGAGGAAAAAGTGTTTGTTCCACTTTTAACTACCTTACACATGTTACATCTGGGTTTGAGGCATTTGAATAGCCCATGTCTGGGTAAAAAAATACCCAAAAAGGTCCTATTGGACCCCAAATTGAGGTGGTAGCCCTTATTTTTATCCCTAACCACTTTGCTCTGGGCTAATTTGTTCTTCAATGTGGGTGCCCTCCTATATACAACTCGTGGCTTTGAGGAAATATGATTTTTAAGGAAAGGATCGTAACAAATTATTGACCAATGTTTAGAAATAATTTGTTTAATTTCTAGAAATTGATTACTATAACCAGTTATGAATAGTGGTGTTTTCAATTCATCAGTAGATTGTGGCTTGTTTTTTATATTTTTGATATTGTTAACATTAGTAGATAGTAAGTACTTATTTCTATCATCATTTAAAGCTCTAAGGTATCCATTTTGAACAAGATCTAAAGGGTAGCCTTTTTCTAAGAATATATCTTTTAATATGAGAGACTGTTTAATGTAATCTTCTATCGTACTACAATTGCGTCTAATGTGCCTGAATTGTTCCTATGGCACATTTTTCTTCCAGCTATGGTAATGGTTGCTGTTAAAATTAAGAAAACTATTACAGTCTACTTTTTTAAAAAAAGGTTTCTGACATTATGGTACCAGTCTCTGAAAAATATAATGATAAATCTAAATATTCTATCCTAGTAGGTTGAATGTTGCTAGTAAACACTAAACCAAATTCGTTAGTGTTTAAAGATGATGAGTATAATAAGGCTTCCTCATAGGAACCCCAAAATATAAATATGAGGTCGTCTATATAACGGCCATAGAACACCAGACTCGCACCCATAGTAGACCCATATACATGGGTCTCCTCAAATTTGCCCATATAAAGATTGGCAAAACTGGGTGCGAATCTGGTGCCCATAGCCGTACCTTTGATCTGTAGATAATGTTGTCCCTGATATAAAAAATAGTTATGATGTAAAATGAATCGTATCAATTCAATAATGAATAGTTGCTGTTTAGAGGGCATATAAATATCAGTCTCTAAAAAGGATTGAATAGCTATCAGACCCTTATCGTGGGGGATATTGGAATACAGTGAGCTGACATCGCTCGTTAACCACCAAAGATTAGGGTCAGTTTTCGTGATTTTCAAATTTGTCAGTTTATTGAGTAAATCGGTAGAGTCTTTTATGAAAGAAGGTAAGGCAACCACATGTTTCTGTAAAAATGAATCTACGTAGGCAGACAGATGATCAGTCAGACTGTCGATACCAGCCACTATAGGCTTACCGGGAGGGTTAGACGTATCCTTGTGTATCTTTGAAAGGTGATAATAAAAGGCTAAACTAGGATTTTTAGGAAATAAATAGTCTTTTTCTTTTTTAGTGAGAATACCTTCTTCAAATCCCTCCATAAGAAGGGAGAACAGTTGTTTGGAGAATATGGGGGTAGGATCTTTAGTTAGGGCCCTATTCCATTACATTTAATTCTGTTCATTTATTATTATTATCTTGCTCATACAAATTTGGATACATCATTATGATTTCCAACACATAGATAGTTTTAGCCCCACTTAATCGTAGTACATCCATTCACCACAATCTGATACAGATGTTGTTCACACTATTAATTGTCTTATATCCATCTATTATTATATAAATCAATATTACCTTCAACACATAGATAGTTTATGCCCAACATATTCCTAGTATATCCATTCACTGTATTATGTTATAGGTTGTTTCCCACACATAATAACCATCTTAGGTAAATTGTGCATGTGGATGCGTTGTGAGATACCATTTATCACACACACTCATTTATGAAACTTTTAGCACTTGTGTACTCTCTTCCGTATAGCACCTAAGATGTGGCCCCCTTTAAATGTGTGTTCATATTATTATTACATTTTATTATTACTACAGTTTATAAACATTAAACACTAGCGTAAGATCTCTTGTCACTGCCTGCAATACTAGATATGACAGCCCAATTGCAAGCTGAAGTATTTTTGGTTAACTAAGCCAATCACAAAAGGCACTCTATACTTTTTTTTTTTGTCAATGAACCATTAAGTGAAGCGCTGGGCTAATCAGCCAAGGATGCGCTAATATTGACAGCTGTCACTACCTATGAACGTTCTTAAGACACTCTATTGTTATGCTTAAAAGCTGCTTTGCACTGACACATTATACAACCACTCCCCCCCCCCCTTTCATTACAAGTCTCTCCAACCATATGCATCAAGACACGTAACGCCTTTCTTACAGACACTTTTTCTTTAGACCAATTAAATAACATCTTTAGATTTGACTGACAGGCTTCAGCATGTCATGCGCAATGGGTCTAGCCACACGCCAATTACGATGCTATCATTACTTTGATACATTACTTTGATACATTGTTTATCGTCAATTGCGTATATACAGATTTTAGCTACTGCACACACTTGAGATCATACAAGATCCATCCGATCTGTTAGACACTCCTGGGTATGTTGATATATATTTGTTGATAGCCTAGTTTTATGGTTTACAATGTGCGTTATATTATTTCAATGCCATAACCTGAGATGTCTTATGCACTGACTATGAAATGGAAGTTAATGTGGTTTATTTATTTGTATATCCCTTTTGATTTATTGTGTTTTTTATATAGTTTGATTCTACTAACTATCAAATGTAGACACAAATGAGATGTGTATTGCACAAACTATGATAAGGAGTTGTTTACAAACCATGCTGTTTATATATTATGCTGTTTATATTCTTGTATATTTTATATTAATTGTGAGTTTTATATGGATTGTTTTTATTTATTATCAAAATGCAGATACAAATGAGATGTTTACTTATTTATTTTAACATATGTTTGATGACCCTATCTTGTTAGTAACATTCTCATTGGCCAACTAGTCATTTCCTGTTCTCCCAGTCCCTCCCATCACCTTGTGAGTCCATTTGTTTGTGATTTATTGTAGGGTATATATATGTAGCAAGTGTTCTAATAACATTGTATGTAGCCTGATGAAACAGCCTTGAGCTGAGAAACGCGTCGTCTGTGTTTTTAACCTTTTAAATAAAACTTTTATTTTGGAACACTTGCTACCATCTTTTCTGTGAGTTGTCCCTTGTGCTAAGGGATTCAGTTTTGGCTGACTGCTGGATCCACCCTGTCCCGAGTGCCTCTGACTAAGTCTGGTGGATGACTGAATTGACCCCATCCTGCTCCTATAGCATCAAGGGAGATGCTACAACTATTGTGAGTACCTCTCTTATCATCTGGTTCTGTATCACCATTGTTCCTGCTGTACTAGGCCATGTGGGCACCTGTGTCTCTCTTATAATTTTGAATACAGATACTACATCTTTGCGGGAGTTTGGTCTGCTGGGTGACTGTAATAGATCCCAGTCTGTCTCTATAGCACTGATTGAGGTGCTCTCTCAAATGTGAGTCTATTCCTTATATATTCATTTATTCATTTTGGATCAAACAATATTGGGCCATGTGGCGCATCTGTCTCTTCTTGTATTTGTAGATTGCTGCTTTTTGGACCCCGCCTGGATCTCCACAGTTTGCTGCCTCATCCCCTTATCAGAGACTTTATCATAACATATTTTCTCTTATGGTGTATTACAATGGTAATGGATGTTTATCGACAATTGTACTATTAATTTCATTACTCTCTGCAAGGGCACATTTCTGTGATATTCCACATATATCACATCTGGGTTAGACCTATAATAATATTATTATTGAACAACTAATATACTCATTGCCAATTTTACACCATTTTTTGGACTCTCTATATCATTAATTAGGGTGCCCCCTCCCTTTCTGACAACTTTCCAATTTACTTCTATTATTTAATTTGCTTCCTTCTCTTGTTATCCTTTGCTGAAAGGTGTATCTAGGCAAGTTCAGGAACAGCAGAGAACCTAGGTTTTAGCTGTTGATTGGTTGCTGCATATATATACAGATTGTGATTGGCTCACACATGTGTTCAGTTAGAAACCATTAGTGCATTGCTTCTCCTTCAACAAATGATACCAAGAGAATAAAACAGATTAGATAAGTAATTTAGAAAGTTGTTTAAAATTGTATTCTCTATCTGAATAATGCAAGAAAATGTTTGGGTTTCATGTCCCTTAACTCCCACGTAATATGAGCAAAATAATAATGCACCCTGTGCTATTCATTCAAAGTACAGGGCACTCTAAAACCTTGTTGGCCACCTTAAAGGGGCATAAAACACAATTTTTTCCTTTATGATTCGAATAGGACATATCATTTAAACAACTTTCCAATTTACTTCTGTTATCTATTTTTCTTAGTTCTCTTGGTATACTTTGTTGAAAGGCATACCTAAGCTCAGGAGGTGGGAGCTAGCTTCTGATTGATAGATGCACATACATGCCTCTTATTATTTGATAACCTGTGTGTTAATCTAGTTCCCAGTAATACATAACTACTTTTTTCCATAAAGGATATGAAAAGAATGAACTAAATTAACAATAGAAGTAAATTGCAAACTTCTTTAAAATTGTATGCTCTATCTGAATCATAATAGAACATTTTTGGGTTTCGTGTCCCTTTAAGATTATTTGGTAAACCTTTTTACCATCCATTTGTAATGCCAAATTGTAGCTATTGTGTGATTTCTTTCCATGCCAGTGAGATTTTGGACAATTAGGTCCTATGTTTATGGATAACAAATTTGACTAGTCATCATCTATCAACATACATCTTCAATCTATCTATCTATCTATCTATCTATCTATCTATCTATCTATCTTCTATCTATCTATCTATCATATAAATACTGGACAAGCTTAGGTTTGCAAGTGTCAGGGTGCCAGGAATCAGACTGAGACGAGAAGTGCAAAAATAATCACACCTTTATTAATAGCAAAAAATAATAAAAAGTCCACAAGTCAAATAACAAGCCAGGAATCAAAACCAGAGCTGGTAGTCAGACGAGCCGAGTCAGGAGCCAAAACGAATAGTCAGACGAGCTGGAATCAGGAACAAGGAAAACAGCTGAGTCAGGAACAAGCCAGGGATCAGGAACCAGGAAGGACGTCAGGCAGCCAGGTAATACACAAGGAACTCTCACAAACAGGTCTGAGACAACGCAAAGGCAAAGCATACTGAACAGAGGCCCTTTAAATAATAAGTGATGACATCACAATTCGGAGACTGCATCCTGTCTCACATGGATGATGCACACCAGTCTGGCCATAAAAGGAAGTGCAGGAATTGAGCAGCATCCCCCACAATGCACCATAGTCAGGAAGAGAGGTGAGTAAAATGGCTGCCAGCAGCACATGGCAAACACAACAGGGAAAAATCACTGACAGTACCCTCCCCTCAACGACCCCTCCCCCACGGGAGGAAATGTCAGGGTGCCAGGAATCAGACTGAGACGAAAAGTGCAAAAATAATCACACCTTTATTAATAGCAAAAAATAATAAAAAGTCCACAAGTCAATTAACAAGCAGGGAATCAAAACCAGAGCTGGTAGTCAGACGAGCCGAGTCAGGAGCCAAAGCGAATAGTCAGACGAGCCGGAATCAGGAACAAGGAAAACAGCAGAGTCAGGAACAAGCCAGGGATCAGGAACCAGGAAAGACATCAGGCAGCCAGGTAATACACAAGGAACTCTCACAAACAGGTCTGAGACAACGCAACGACAAAGCATACTAAACAGAGGCCCTTTAAATAATAAGTGATGACATCACAATTCGGAGACTGCATCCTGTCTCACATGGATGATGCACAACAGTCTGGTCATTAAAGGAAGTGCAGGAATTGAGCAGCATCCCCCACAATGCACCATAGTCAGGAAGAGAGGTGAGTAAAATGGCTGCCAGCAGCACATGGCAAACACAACAGGGAAAAAACCCTGACAGCAAGTTAGCCCTCTCAAACACAATCAAGTTAGAGTAAACTTATTAAACAATTAGGATTAATACATTCTCTATACATAGAGATAATTTCTTTAAAAAACTAGAATGGAGCCAGAATAAGCAAGATGAGTACCTATTGCTTCTTGCTAGAAGATGCCAAAAACTGATAACTTTTTGAGAAAGGTAATATAAAGGTTTTTCTTTTCTGTAAGGACTACTAAGATTAGTTGTGGTGGGCTGAATTTGAGGTTATAATTAAATGCATTTTGGATTTTTTCAAACATTAGGGGTGTTTTATTTAGGGACCTCATAGTTAAAATAGCATCATGTGAGTTAACCATTACAGTTATGGTAGTGGATGAGGTTACAAATAAGTTTAATTGCTGTGAAGAAGGTTGGGGTTATGGTTAGTTGGAAGATTTAGGTCGCTGGTGGTTAAGGTTATTAGTCTGGTGCCTTTTGATCTCTAAATCCAGAATTATAACAGTTTGGTTTAGAAACCTTCTTGCATATGGTCATGCATATAGTACAATGCCACTAAATAATAGCTTAAATAATATAATAAAATACAGTTCATCTGTCTCTATTTTCACATGGGCTATATTACAGAGAAAAGGTTACATTTTTCAACTTGTCACAGGTATTCTCCAAGAAATCTTTTAACATGCTCAACACCGTAAGTTGTGATTTTACAATGTCAACTAACATTCATGCATTCCTACCAATGTGAAGCTTTATTGAATAAATATCACTGACTTAAATATCATCAACAAAATAGTTGAATTTTTTTCTTTAAAAATGTACAATATCGGGTATATTTATTAATGTGCGAGCAGACATGATACGATGTAGCGTATCATATCCGCCGCAGATCGATAAATTCTGACAGCATACGCTGTCAGCATTTATCATTGCACCAGCAGTTCTTGTAAACTGCTGGTGCAATGCCGCCCCCTGCAGATTTGCGGCCAATCGTTTATCAAGCAGAAATATCTATTTTTTAAAACTAAAAGCTGCAGTTTCTTAAGTGTTATATTGTAGATAGAGTAGAGAAAGCAACTGAGTATAATGTCCCTTTAAAAAGACCTTAAAATCCAAAAGGTAACTTTCATGACTCATGCAGAGCAGGCAATTATAAATAGCTTTCTAATATATTTCCTTTATCAAATTTATGTTGGTCTCTTGGTAGCCTAGAAATGTGTAGATGTTCTTAGCACTCTAAAGTAGCATTGATTGCAATAGTGTTTGTATAAATGTTGTACTATGTTGCAAACACTGCTGTCATATTGTCATACTGAGTATTGAAGATATTAGTATGCTCCTGAGCAAAATATTATTAAATCCTAGTTTACAAATAAAATTCTGCTTTTACGGTTTATTTACCTGTATAAATATCCTTCAGTGCTACATTTACTGTGTTCATAATGATGTGTTCTATAGAGAATTGCCATTGAGAACAGCTAATTGTGAAAGAAGTTTAAACATTTGTATTTCTCACTTCTGATTTTTCCAAGGACCATTTTATATATGAAACATAAATTAAGTTTTCTCTTTCATTATAATAGTTTTTTTTATTTCTATATGCCATTATAATAATCCACTTTCAAACAGCTACCTTTATTATTACTTCCCCTAATATAATTCCTAGCAACACATTTTCAATAAAAGAAAATATAATGTGTGCTCTCAATGTTCCATTTTATCTAGAAATCTCTCATTGTCAACTTGTTATTCTGAATGTCACCTCAATGTGCAAAAGAATGTACCCTCCACTGATGTATTTTCACCTGCCTTTGATAAAGCTTGTTAGCGAAACATGTTAGGGGGAGTGAGAGTCAGGGGATTTTTTTTTTAACTTGCTTATCTACTTATGCAGATTTGACCAATTTAGAGAACCGGGTGTTTTAGCAACATTTATTTAACAGCGGGCAGTGTCTTAGACACTAGCATAATACCCCTTAAGAGTATATTGTATTGACACTATATTTGTATTAAGTATCTTAAGATATTAGTGTTTCAGCAACATTTATTTAACTAGCGGACAGTGTCTTAGACACTAGCACAATACCATTTAAGATTATATTATGTTAACACTATATTTTAACTGATTATCTTCAGACATTATTACCTTAAGTGGGCAGCTTCTCAGTATCATAAGTGTTTATGCTTTTTATGACTCAATGGGAAATGGGATAATACTGCTTATTTGATATTGCAAGCGGGCAGTGTCCTAGAGACACTAGCGTAATACCACACTAATATTCTAAAAAATTAAGTATCTCCTTTATATCACTTAATGTGTTAAGAAAGCAGGGACACTGACATTTGAGTACATCCTCTTTAGAGTGAAAACTATTTATTATTTACATCCTATTAGAACTGGGTGCGATAGCTGGCTTAATATAGTAGGCGGGCAGTGTCTTAGTGACTCTAGCGCTATACCGCTCCTACTTTTAGATTATAAGGTGTAAATACGCCATCACTCGCTCAGTTGAGAAAGTTTGAATGCTGTTCATACATCCCAATACGTTCATTACAAATCACAAGTTTCGAGTGTATATCCTTACAATGCTCTGATTATACTGTGTTTACTTTCACCATAAATATTAGCTCACTATTTATATCATTAGGATTAGAAGCTGGAACATATTGTTACATTGTATTGGACACTTTAGCACTACCCATCTCGCTACATTGGGGACACTCTATTAGCTTCATCAAACTGAGTAACTTAGCATCTTAGCATATCTCTGGGCTAGTGACATATCTCATAATACATTAGCTGTTGCCATCTTAGTTCTCTCTCATTACCACCTTCAGGTAATATTTTGCTGAATTTGACCTAGTCCACCAGGGATCCTCCAATACTACAATTGTGAATGTCACATTACTTATGGGCAGTGTTTGCCAATTCATATCTGTTTTAGACTGATATTGACATTCTAACTAAACTGCATATGTTAGATTTGTGTTTTTATATGGGTAATTCTTCTTTTTTAACTACATCTATTAAAAGTTAATTTCTAAACTACCTTCTTGTCCTTTTTTGTGTACATAAGGATTATCTTCTATTTGAATGATTATGAGTGGTTGAGTACTACTATGTACACGCTTTTTGTAGTGTGACTCTCACATTACTATTTTTTGTGTACAGCACCTCTCCTCTTTAGAATACTTTATTCACCTGAGCATTCTATTATACTCTTTAGGATTTATCTATAGAGGGGACTACTCTTTGGTAGTGCCGTTATTCCTATCCCTTTTAGTAATTGTGAAAGAAGTTTAAACATTTGTATTTCTCCTATCAGAATTTTCCAAGGACCACTTTATATATGAAACATAAATTAAGTTTTCTCTTTCATTATAATAGTTTCTTTTATTTCTATATGCCATTATAATAATCCACTTTCAAACAGCTACCTTTATTATTACTTCACCTAATATAATTCCTAGCAACACTTTTTTTAATAAAAGAAAATATAATGTGTGCTCTCAATGTTTCGTTTTATCTAGAAATCTCTCATTGTCAACTTGTTATTCTGAATGTCACCTCAATGTGCAAAAGAACGTACCCTCCACTGATGTATTGTCACATTAGTATATTGCAAAGACTGCTAGTATTGTAAGTGACACCTGCAGGTCATATACATCCTCATCTTAAATTCTTTACATTGACATCCATCCCTAACTGTATGAGTGACCTTTGCAAAATAGCAGTCTATAAGCTGAACACATTTATGAAAGTCCTTGTTTGTACTCCCATCAACCTTGATTCTTTTTTTTAAGGTGTTTTTTTTTTTAGGTGATCTTTTTATTCAATTTATTTTTTAGTGTTTATGTATTAGAACTATTTTACTTTATCTCAGTGCTTTGTGTTTTTTTTTTTACTTTATTTGTTTGTTTGTTATTTTACAAATATTTATTTATATATAATTTTTGTTTTGTATTGTTCTTAAAAATATATAGTTTTAACTTCCTTGATCTCTACATTACAGTAAACAAGAAAGGTCTGTTTTTTTTTTTTTAAATCATTGTGCTACAAAAAAAGAAACATATTCTTATGTTTGTGGGAATTGTCACTTTTAACCAGTTAATAGGAGTCTTACATATTTGCTAGTTGGCTTCTATTACATGGACCAACAATAGACAGACACATACTTCCTGTTAGTTTTAGAACAGATTTAAATGATCATTTTTTATGTAAGATTTTTTTTTAACACATTTAAGTAGTGATTCCCCTATGCACGATAAAAATACTTTGAGCTTAATATCGCTTTAAGCAGTGGGGGTTAATCTGAAAAAAAAATGGTCAATCAAGTGATATACACCCTAGTCAAAAAGGAGTCATTCTGAAGTAATCATTGACTCTAGACTAGTCATCAGAAGCATACTAAAGTATGCCCACAGGCCAAAATATTTAAATGAGATGACTCAAGAGTCATACACTGGCTGTTCATGCCTGTGAAGTAATCAGTAAGGTAATCTGCTAATCATTCTGAAGTCATCACGCTGAAATTTTTACCTTAGCTGATGACTTTACAAGTCTGATGATGTGAAAATGACTTCTAAAGTAGTTTGCTGATCATTAAATGTCTCCACAATGGTCTCTAAAGTAATCCTGTTTGTCTTGGGCAGTTTTTTTTCCATACAAATGGTAACATCTGAAAATATAAGATCTGTATTTTATTTATCATCATATTTATATTTTACTTGAACTTCAATCAATTGTTCTCAGTTCTCATATTTATTCTTTATGAGTACATTTATAAATATTGTCATAAATGCTTGAATGTCAATGACTTTCTTATTGCTGATAACACCCCCTATAAGCTCGCTTCTTGAAAAAGCCCCAAGTGAGGGGAGAAACGCGTTGAAAGTGTTCACTTATTTACTTTAATACCTTTGGAGACTAAGGCACCTATAACTCTGGAGCAGATTGTGTCCTCTGCAGCTGAGGAATGAAGCAAGCTTATAGGGGTTGTTATCGGCAATAAGAAAGTCATTGACATTCAAGCATTTAAGCACATCACAGGGTTGAACTGCAAAAAAAACAAGAAACATTGGATATTAATTTCAAGTTCTCCCAAAAAAGTCATCTAATAACTACTAAGCAGGTGACGTAGGCAAATACGTAATCCGCAATACGTGAACTGAAACATCATCTGCTCGATCTACCAGCACGAGCAACAGCTGACAATAGAAGCTGTGACGTTAGCAGCACACATGGGTCAGAATGACCACGGACGGAGCGAGCACTCTACTGAACTACACCAGGACGCTACTTTAGGAAGAAACGCAGAGGAAAAAGACCGGAAAGTTTTCAACCAACATTCAATCACACTAGTGATTCTCCTACACCAGCAGCAAATATTTAAAGGTACCACTCTCATATGCACTACAGATTGATCCAATACTCATAGAGCATGATCATCTGTATATAAGAGCTCACTTTTTGCTACTACAGCAAGCTACTCCGTAGTTATCTAGACTTAAAACTATTTTCAGACCATTTGTTCATCTGCCCTAAAGCGTTCATTGCTACAGTTACTTATATATATGTACCACTTTATTGTTTTTATTATTGAAACTGTGTTTATCATTTAGGCTGTTAGTATTTCAGAGTACTTAATAATTTAATTTTAGCAATATTTATAACCTTTTTAATACTGGACATCCAGAAGGCAGAATATTTAATATTGAAGATTTTTTATCCTGTGTTTTAGAATAGACAATTTGTTCAATATATTAATGCACACCACTCTTCTGTAATTTTCTTTCAACGAGCTCATCTTTAGAGGTTAGGTGTCCAACTCTTTATTTAGGAGCACATTTTATCTGAACTTTTATGTTTTATATCCCACAGTATATGCCCTTTATATTTAGTAAACATCTGTATATGTTTTTTGTTTTTTATTTGTTATTTATTAAATTAATTCATTTACTTCTGATATTTTTTGAGGATATCCCGTTTATTTATAGATCACTAACCTAGCTGTTTAAAACCAGTACAGCTCTTATCTTTGTTCTTGTTTATCCTGGGGTCTTTTTGAGAGGGGCCCTTTTGTACTTGGCTATTGGTAGAAAGCGCTGATTCTCCCTTTTCTTCTAACTTGAAATTGCATCAAGAATGGCTGGAATTGATGATAAGGAGTGGGAGTTTGATCTGAATGAAACATTTTCATTAGTAACTGAACATACCACACCGGCAATAGGTGATAGATCTATTTATCATGACTATAAGGTACATAAGAATAATTTAATCAAACAACTAAGACTTAAATGGGAAATATCTAGTTTACAGCGATATTTAGATAATAAGATGATTCCAAGGGGATTAAGATTAAGGAAGAGACCAGGAAATAATTTAAACAACCCTCTCACTGAAAACTTTAAAACTAAATGGGAAAAACGTCTCTCTGACTGCTCTTTTAACTAAATGAAATTGATTTTGAATGAAAACCAATTAAAACTTGACTTAATTATTGAACAAATAGAGCAATCAGAGAAATTATTTGACAAATGGAATGATAAGGATTTATTTTAAAGTTTAAAAGATGAAATGACTATGGAAACTAGAAAATTACAAGAGGAAACTAAATCCAGAAAGAGAAGAAAATTCTTACGTGATCTATTAGATTACAAAGAGGATAAAGTTTATGAATATGCTGGGAGAAATTAATCTGGTTCATCTGAATCTGATAGGTCAGATAAAGTTAACTTTGAGAAAAGGGGAAGACGATCACGTAGAAGAGGGAATTTTTTTAGGACAGAGGAGACAGATTATCTAAACAATAGAAGGAGAGGTGGCAGAAAGCACAAAAAAAGACAATGGAAAGAAAGGGAGCTTTCAAACAGTGGAGAAATAATGACTAAAAGTAATAATACAGGGAGTGCAGAATTATTAGGCAAATGAGTATTTTGACCACATCATCCTCTTTATGCATGTTGTCTTACTCCAAGCTGTATAGGCTCGAAAGCCTACTACCAATTAAGCATATTAGGTGATGTGCATCTCTGTAATGAGAAGGGGTGTGGTCTAATGACATCAACACCCTATATCAGGTGTGCATAATTATTAGGCAACTTCCTTTCCTTTGGCAAAATGGGTCAAAAAAAGGACTTGACAGGCTCAGAAAAGTCAAAAATAGTGAGATATCTTGCAGAGGGATGCAGCACTCTTAAAATTGCAAAGCTTCTGAAGCGTGATCATCGAACAATTAAGCGTTTCATTCAAAATAGTCAACAGGGTCGCAAGAAGCGTGTGGAAAAACCAAGGTGCAAAATAACTGCCCATGAACTGAGAAAAGTCAAGCGTGCAGCTGCCAAGATGCCACTTGCCACCAGTTTGGCCACATTTCAGAGCTGCAACATCACTGGAGTGCCCAAAAGCACAAGGTGTGCAATACTCAGAGACATGGCCAAGGTAAGAAAGGCTGAAAGACGACCACCACTGAACAAGACACACAAGCTGAAACGTCAAGACTGGGCCAAGAAATATCTCAAGACTGATTTTTCTAAGGTTTTTTGGACTGATGAAATGAAAGTGAGTCTTGATGGGCCAGATGGATGGGCCCATGGCTGGATTGGTAAAGGGCAGAGAGCTCCAGTCCGACTCAGACGCCAGCAAGGTGGAGTACTGGTTTGGGCTGGTATCATCAAAGATGAGCTTGTGGGGCCTTTTCGGGTTGAGGATGGAGTCAAGCTCAACTCCCAGTCCTACTGCCAGTTTCTGAAAGACACCTTCTTCAAGCAGTGGTACAGGAAGAAGTCTGCATCCTTCAAGAAAAACATGATTTTCATGCAGATCAATGCTCCATCACACACGTCCAAGTACTCCACAGCGTGGCTGGCAAGAAAGGGTATAAAAGAAGAAAATCTAATGACATGGCCTCCTTGTTCACCTGATCTGAACCCCATTGAGAACCTGTGGTCCATCATCAAATGTGAGATTTACAAGGAGGGAAAACAGTACACCTCTCTGAACAGTGTCTGGGAGGCTGTGGTTGCTGCTGCACACAATGTTGATGGTGAACAGATCAAAACACTGACAGAATCCATGGATGGCAGGCTTTTGAGTGTCCTTGCAAAGAAAGGTGGCTATATTGGTCACTGATTTGTTTTTGTTTTGTTTTTGAATGTCAGAAATGTATATTTGTGAATGTTGAAATGTTATATTGGTTTCACTGGTAAAAATAAATAATTGAAATGGGTATATATTTGTTTTTTGTTAAGTTGCCTAATAATTATGCACAGTAATAGTCACCTACACACATAGATATCCCCCTAAAATAGCTATAACTAAAAACAAACTAAAAACTACTTCCAAAACTATTCAGCTTTGATATTAATGAGTTTTTTGGGTTCATTGAGAACATGGTTGTTGTTCAATAATAAAATTAATCCTCAAAAATAGAACTTGCCTAATAATTCTGCACTCCCTGTACAATGGAGGTTGTAAATCTATCTAAAAAAATCTTAAATGAAAACCATTTAAACCTGCTGAAAAAGGATTAACTTTTTGCCCTACGAATAAAGCAGATACATTTTTAATTACTAAAGATCTCCATATGTTTGCGAGACACGTAGTGTTAAAAAGAATTTATGATAACAAAGGGATATAACGAAATTGGACATGCATGATCAAAAAACATTACAAGAGCTAGAGATACTCCTAAATGAATGTGAAGGTGGGGAAATCATTGAGCCAATTAATATTGGATACAGTAACCTCAAGCCTAAATCAGCATTTATGCCTTTCCTCTCAATGGTCTCCAATGTAACCAATTTTGTAAAATTGGTAGAAGTAGATATAAAAAACTTAGAAGAGACCATGGATGATGGTGATAACTTGGAGATCACTGAAAGGCAAGCACTTAGGGATTTAATAAACAATAATAAAGTGGTAATTAAGCCATCGGACAAGGGTGGAAATGTAGTAGTATTAGACTATCAAGACTATATAACTGAATGTAAAAAACAACTACAAGTAGCTAGTCAATATGAAATATTACGATATGATCTAACTATGAGATATAAAGACACCCTTGATCAATTGTTAAAAGTGGCACATAGCGAGAGATGTATCAACATTAATGAATTGAAATTTATGACCACTAATTTTCCGGTAACACCCACATTTTATACCATACCAAAGCTTCACAAAAACATAACTCCACCCCCTGGCAGACCTATAGTTTCTGGCCAACAAGGTCTATGTGAAAACTTAGGGAAATATGTTGATTGGTGCCTTAGGCCATTTTTATCGAACCTCCCCTCCTATGTACAAGACACTTGAGATTTCCTTAAAAAATTGGACAATCTAGTTATTTCACCACAAACATTATTGGTTTCGATTGATGTTGAATCTTTGTATTCTTCCATTCCCCACAACCTTGGTCTTCAAGCTATAAAATATGTTCTAACACAAAGAGGGACTAGATTTGAAAAACACACTGACTTTAAGATTACCCTACTCAACTTTCTGTTAGATCATAACTACTTTGTATTTGATGGTAAATATTACAGACAAAGTTTGGGAACAGCAATGGGGGCATGTTGTGCCCCCACATATTCCTGTCTTTACCTTGGGAAGTGGGAAATGGAAAACATTATTGATGCCCCTCCAGAGATTGAGGAGCGAATTGATCTTTGGATCAGATATATTGACGGTGCCCTCCTATTATGGAAAGGGACAGAACAGGAATTAAATGAATTTATTAAAAAATTGAACCAGAATGAATGGAACCTTACATTTACTTATTCTTGCAGTAATACTAAGTTAATTTTTCTGGACCTCAAGATAACAAAAGTAAATGACAAGTTAGTGACTGAATCCTACAGGAAACCGACAGCAGCTAACACTTTGTTACAAGCGAGTAGCCACCATCCACCATCTCAAATTAGATCAATCCCAATAGGACAGTTTTTAAGACATCGTAGAAACTGTTCTACTAAAATGAAATTTAAATAGCACGCTCTTGATCAAAGAGAAAGATTAAAAAATCGTGGTTATTCTAGGAATATGATTAACAAAGGTTATCAGTGTGCTTATCAAACATCAAGGGAAGAATTACCTTGGTAATACCAAACAAAAGGAGAATATTATGAGATTTATTTCCACCTATCATAATAAATAGTTGAAAATCAGATCTATACTGAGTAAACATGGGAAAGTATTAACCATTGATAGTGAAGTGAGTAAAATTGTAGGTGATAAACCATCCCTAACTGCACATAGCGCCCCGTCTTTGAAGGACAAACTAGTCCATAGTCATTTTGTCAACCCTAGTAAGTATGAACAACTGAATTGGTTAAGCAAAAAGCAAAATAAAAGTGGATCGCTCATTTGTGGCAAATGCATTGTTTGTAAATTTATGATGAGAGGTTTCTAACACGGATGGAAAAACTTTTTATATCAAAGGACATATTACTTGTGAAAGTGAGGAAGTTATTTATCTTGTCTCCTGTTCATGCCCAAAATTCTATATTGGGAAAACCTATAGGGAACTGCATGAAAGGATATAGGAACATCCTTTGTGACACAGTATTTAGAGTTATTAGCTGGAAATAGGTTTGTGCTGGCTATAATCTACTAAGATATCTTTTTTACTGGATAATTAATATATTAGATTACCGGGCACTGACTAGATCACCACAGTATTTTTAAAGGGATCCAATCATTACTTATTAGCTATTTAGATTATAACCTTTAGCTGGAATTTAATCAAATATATATATACAATTTATATTTAAGAATTATTAAAATTACCCAACCTTTTCAGGGTTTTTAGAAACTGGCTGTTGTTTCAAATGACAAGCCTTTTTGCTGCTGAGTTTAAAAGTTCTTCTATGAAGCACTGCCTTGCCAAATATCTGCATAATATTTTATAAGCATTTTAAACTCTAATTTTGCCAACAATATTTACTCTACTGTGGATCATGATGGTCTATATTATAAATACTATAAATACAATCACCTCATCAATACCCATTAGTAAGCATTATAAAATGCCTGCAGTAATGTTTTGAAAATTCAGCTTAGATGTAAAATTAACACAACTGTATCTATATCAAACTTTTACAAGTAATTCAAATTAAGGATATTATGTAACTTTCCATTGATAGAAAAAGCAAGAAAAGATTCACAAATTAATCTTACAGGACCTGTAATGCAAAAAAACCCCAGAATTAATAGTTTGTAGTTTTTTTGTTTATTTTCTTAGTTTTTTCCTTATATTAAGAATATAAACTTCTGGGTATCGTTTATCTTATTTCAATATTAGAAGGGTATTCTATTGAATTGCAGCTATGCTTCTATAATATTACCTCTACTGACATTTTCCTGCCATTGAGTCTCACTGGTGTTAAGATGACCATTGACTGCATGTATATCTGACTAGCCTTAACTAGTAACCTTAAAGGGACATTCCGGTGAAAATTTAAATGCACATAGATGAATTACATCTTTGAATAGAAACATATTTCCAATATACATGTATTAGCGAAAATGCTTCTAGTAAAAGTTATAGCTGTTTTATTGTTAACATTTTTCTATGCACGTGCATGTGAAGCATAACTAGATAGTCTCAGTGAACCAGCATTTTATATACTGCAGTTGCTCAGAGCACTAGTGGGGCTTGTATTATGTCAGCAATTAACAAATTAAGTCATTACCAGATGGTACAAGCACCTTAGGATCTCTGAGCAAGTGCTGCATTTAAAATGCTGGTGCAAGGTGCATACTTAGATACACATTTCAAACAGCTATAGCTTTTATTAGAATAATTTTTGCTGATACATGTATATTACAAAAATGCTTCTATTCAAACCTGACATGTATCCATGTGTATTCCAATTTTGACTGGAATGTCCCTTTAAGTCTATCTACTTGTTAGACCTGACGTCTTTCAGACTCTGACCTCATTTGACTATTGCTATGTCCTCTGTTCTGTCTTCAAACTGTTTCCTTATTATTTTTTCCGTAGACTCTCCTTATATAGATTTATATTTCTTTCATGTGATTGGTAAGAGTCCATGAGCTAGTGACGTATGGGATATACAATCCTACTAGGAGGGGCAAAGTTTCCCAAACCTCAAAATGCCTACAAATACACCCCTCACCACACCCACAATTCAGTTTTACAAACTTTGCCTCCTATGGAGGTGGTGAAGTAAGTTTGTGCTAACATTTCTACGTTGATATGCGCTTCTCAGCATTTTTGAAGCTCGATTCCTCTCAGAGTACAGCGAATGTCAGAGGGACGTGAAGGGAGTATCACTTATTTGAATACAATGATTTCCCTAATGGGGGCCTATTTCATAGGTTCTCTGTTATCGGTCGTAGAGATTCGTCTCCTACCTCCCTTTTCAGATCAACGATATACTCTCAATTTACCATTACCTCTACTGATAACTGTTTCTGTACTGGTTTGGCTATATGCTATATGTGGATGGGTGTCTTTTGGTAAGTATGTTTTTAATTACTTAAGACACCTCAGCTATGGTTTGGCACTTTATGCATTTATATAAAGTTCTAAATATATGTATTGTACTTATATTTGCCATGAGTCAGGTTCATGTATTTCCTTCAGCAGACTGTCAGTTTCATATTTGGGAAATATAAACATTTTTTTTTTAAGAAATGTATTTCTTACCTGGGGTTTAGTCTTTTTTTCAATTGACTACTTCTTGCAAATTGTGGGCAGTATAGGCCCACGGGTGCGTCAAATGCTAAACTTTATTGCGTCATTCTTGGTGCGAAAATATTTTTGGCGCGAAAAAATACGTCTATGATGCAACTTCGTCATTTCTGGCATCATACTTGATGCCGAGACCTTTCACATGGTTGCGTCATTAGTGACGCGAGTGTGTCATTTCCGGTTATTTTTGGCGCCAAAAAAGTTTGTTACGTTGTGCGTCATACTTGGCGCCAAACGTTTTCATTATTTCAATACCCCATTGATGTTTGCCTCTTTCCTTTTTTCTCTATCAGAGGGCTATGCTATTTGCATTTTTTCCCATTCCTGAAACTGTCATATAAGGAAATAGATAATTTTGCTTTATATGTTGTTTTTTCTCTTACATTTTGCAAGATGTCTCAATCTGATCCTGCTTCAGAAGTTTCTGCTGGAACATTGCTGCCTGACATCGGTTCTACCAAAGCTAAGTGCATTTGTTGTAAAATTGTAGAAATTATTTTCCCGAATGTCATTTGTAATAGTTGTCATGATAAACCTTTACATGCAGATAGTCTATCCATCAGTAATAGTAGATTGCCAGTTGCAGTTCCTTCAACTTCTAATGTGCATGATATACCTGTAAATTTTAAAGAATTTGTTTCTGATTCTATCCTGAAGACTTTGTCTGCATTTCCACCTTCTAATAAACGTATAAGGTCTTTTAAAACTTCTCATTTAGTTGATGAAATTTCAAATGACCAACAACATAATAATTTATCCTCTTCTGATGAGGATCTATCTGATACAGAAGATCCTTCCTCAGACATTGACACTGACAAATCTACTTATTTATTTAAAATAGAGTATATGCGTTCTTTATTAAAAGAAGTGTTAATTACTTTGGATATTGAGGTTACCAGTCCTTTTGGCGTTCAGTCTAATAAACGTTTAAATGCTGTTTTTAAACCTCCTGTGGTTTCTCCAGGGGTTTTTCCTATTCCTGAGGCTATTTCTTATATGATTTCTAAGGAAGGGAATAAGCCAGACACTTCTTTTATTCCTTCTTCAGGGTTTAAAAAATTGTATCCTTTACCAGCAAAATCTATAGAGTTTTGGGGAAAAATCCCCAAAGTTGATGGGGCTATTTCTACTCTTGCTAAACGTACCACTATTAAAGATAGTATAGTAGTAGATACTATGGAAGATAGTACTTCCTTTAAGGATCCTTTAGATAGGAAGCTTGAATCTTATCTAAGTAAGGCCTCTTTATATTCAGGTCATCTTCTCAGACCTGCAATTTCTTTGGCTGATGTTGCAGCTGCATCAACTTTCTGGTTGGAGAATTTAGCGCAACAAGAATTGGATTCTGACTTATCTAGCATTATTCGCTTACTGCAATATGCTAATCATTTTATTTGTGATGCCATTTTTGATATTATCAAAATTGATGTTAGATCCATGTCTTTAGCTATATTAGCTAGAAGAGCTTTATGGCTTAAATCTTGGAATTACTATCTCTTTCTTTCCAAATCTAGATTACTATCTCTTTCTTTCCAAGGTAATAATTTATTTGGTTCTCAGTTGGATTCTATTATTTCAACTGTCACTGGGGGAAAGGGAGTTTTTCTGCCTCAGGATAAAAAACCTAAGGGTAAATCTAAGGCTCATAACCGTTTTCGTTCCTTTCGTTCCTTTCGCCTTCCTCAAATTGGAATAAATCCAAGCCATTTAGGAAACCAAAGTAAGGCCCTAAGTCCGCATGAAGGTGCGGCCCTCATTCCATCTCAGCTGGTAGGGGGCAGATTAAGGTTTTTCAAGGATATTTGGATAAAATCTGTCCAAAATCAATGGATTCAGAACATTGTATCTCAAGGGTATCGAAAAGGATTCAGAGTAAGACCTCCTGTGAGAAGATTTTTTCTCTCACGTATCCAAGCAAATCCAGTAAAAGCTTAGGCTTTCCTGAAGTGTGTTTCAGACCTGGAGTCTTCAGGGGTAATCATGCCAGTTCCTCTTCAGGAACAAGGTTTTTTGTTTTTTTTCAAATCTATTCATTGTCCCAAAAAAGGAAAATTTATTCAGACCAGTTCTGGATCTGAAAATTTTGAATCGTTATGTAAGAATACCAACTTTCAAGATGTTGACTATAAGGACTATTCTGCCTTTTGTTCAGCAAGGACATTATATGTCCACAATAGACTTGCAGGATGCATACCTTCATATTCCGATTCATCCAGAACATTATCAGTTTCTGAGATTCTCTTTTCTAAACAAGCATTACCAATTTGTTGCTCTTCCATTTAGCCTAGCAACAGCTACAAGAATCTTTTAAAAGGTTTTGGGTGCCCTACTTTCTGTAATCAAGGAACAGGGTATTACTGTGTTTCCTTATTTGGACGGTATATTGGTACTAGCTCAGTCTTTACATACTGCTGAATCTCACACAAATCAACTAGTGTTGTTTCTTTGGAAACATGGTTGGAGGAACAATTTACCAAAAAGTTTTTTGATTCCTCAGACAAGGGTCACCTTTTTAGGCTTCCAGATAGATTCAGTGTCCATGACTCTGTCTCTAACAGACAAGAGACATTTAAAATTGGTTGCAGCCTGCCGGCACCTTCAGTTTCAGTCATTCCCTTCAGTGGCTATGTGCATGGAAGTTTTAGGTCTCATGACTGCAGCATCGGACGCGATCCCCTTTGCTCGTTTCCACATGAGACCTCTACAGCTTTGTATGCTGAACCAATGGTGCAGGGATTATACAAATATATCACAATTAATATCCTTAAATCCCAATGTACGACAAAAAAAAAAAAATAGAAAAAAAAAAAAAGTGGGTATTCCCTCCCCCTCCCCCCCCCTCCCCATATAGATCAACTATCCTACTCAAATAGCCATTCTCCTCTAAGTCTACAGTTTTCTATGTACACTGTGTTTTCAAAAAATTTTATTATTCGTTTCTGTTCTTCTAGGTCTTGGGTTTTAACCCACCTTCCCCATTTATCAAAAAAGCGGTTGATATTAGTTTCAATATGAAACAAGGTATCTTGAAGTTCTATCAGGAATTGATGATGAATATTTTCCCTTATCATCGTTAGAGTTGGGGGTTTGGGATTCTTCCACCCTTTTAATATAAGATTCCTCGCTATTAAAATTACTAATGTTATAAATTTTCTAATCACTAAGTGTTCTTTCTTATAGTGGAAAAAAATAACCTGATCTGCTTGTAAAGTAATTTGGGTCTCGTATATCTTGCCTAGCCAGTAGTTTACTTTCCCCCATAGTCTTTGTATTCCTGGACATAACCAGAAGCTATGTAACAAATTCGTTCCTTGTTGTCTACATTTTATACATAATACCCCCTCTCCAGTGCCACCCCACTTAGCAATTTTCTCGGGTGTGATATATACCATCCACATTATCTTGATATGTTGCTCCCGCATAGGGATAGCTAGTGATGCCTCTTCTACCCTTTCTACACTTTTCAGTATTATTTGTGTGCTAAGGTTCTTAAAAAATAAATCTCTCCATTTTGCGACCCCTAGCTCTATGTATTGTTTATAATTTCTATTATTTATTAGATTGTAGAGGAGTGAAATAGAATATTTACCCTGTTTGATTAGATTAATAACCGGGATTAATGCTGTAAGCTCCCAGTTGTTCCCTTGTAGTCGAATTAATTTCAAACAGTAGTGTCTGACTTGTAAGAAAGAGAAGAAATGTCTATCTGCCAGAAGGTATCTATTCCTAATTACTTCAAATTCTTCAACCTGCACTACCTCTTGATTAGTTTTAACTAGTTGAATAAGTTTAGATAGGCCCTTCTCTCTCCAGCATGCAAAGATTCCCGAGTGTAGACCCTGTTTAAACCCTGGGTTTCCCTCAATAGACAAAAATTTAGTTGCAAAGGGCTTTAAACCTAAAAGTTTACATGTCCTATGCCATGCCACTATTGTGTCTTTGAAGAAGTCTATTTTTTTAACATACTCTGGGAGATTTTTAATTTCTAAGTGAAGAACGTTTTTTAGGCATAGAGGTTTTATTAAACCGCTTTCTATATCTAGAAGGGAGAAGTGATTACTCTCCAAGAGCCAGTCTAGGGCAATCTTCGTAACCGCCGCTAAATTATATGTTTCTATATTAGGGAGTCCCAAGCCTAGAAATTCTTTTTTAAGTACTAGTTTTTGATAACTAATCCTGGGCTTCTTATCCATCCATATATACTCTTTGATCGCGGAATTGATTGTCTTTATCTCCTGTTTTTTAATTAAAAAAGGTATATTCTGAAAAAGATATAGTAACCTTGGAAGTGCAATCATCTTCAGCAGATTTATTTTGCCAGAAATAGAGAGTGGGAGAGATGCCCATCTTTTAAGGGTTTCAGAAAATTGCATTGCTCCGTTACTAATATTTAAAGAATACCATTCCATAGGGTTATTAGAAATCTTAATCCCCAGATATGTAATATGTTTACTCACTTCCCTAAAGATCTTGTCTTCAGAACTCTGGTTTTTTTGAAGCCATAGAACTTCAGATTTGTTTCTATTAATGGTATAACCTGAGAAGGATCCATAGTTATCTATGATTCAACAAATTAAATTAAAACTTTCACAGGACTTTCTAGAAAATACCAGAAGATCATCAGCATATACAGCCAATTGGACATTCTTACCTCCTACCTCTATCCCTTGTATATTGTTCCTCAAGGCAATCAGTAGAGGTTCTAAAGCTAGATTAAAGATCAGGTGGGACAAGGGACATCCCTGTCTTGTCCCTCTTAAAAGAGCGAAGTAAGGTGTTTTATTGTTGTTTATAACAATTGATGCCCTGGACTCCCTATACAACATCTCAATTGTATTAAGGCAGTTCGCTTCATACCCAAATTTTCTGAGAGACGTAATAAGGTGGTCCCACGTAACGGAATCAAAGGCCTTACTTGCATCCAATGATACTATTGCAATATCTTCTTTACTTATTTTCTTATTGTGTTTATTATTATACCAATTGTCTATAATTGTTAAAAAGACCTTCCTCAGATTCATTAAATTTGAAGGTATGTAAA
Organism: Bombina bombina; assembly: GCF_027579735.1. Classification (NCBI taxonomy): domain Eukaryota; kingdom Metazoa; phylum Chordata; class Amphibia; order Anura; family Bombinatoridae; genus Bombina; species Bombina bombina. The sequence continues at coordinate 743,265,238 of NC_069503.1, read as the reverse complement.
TTAAATGCTTAGTACTAAGTCATAGAGGTTTCTCTGACTCAGTAATTAATACTATGTTACAAGCTCATAAATCTGTCTCTAGAAAGATTTATTATAGAGTTTGGAAGACTTACATTTCATGGTGTTCTTCTCATAAATTCTCCTGGCATTCTTTTAGAATTCCTAGAATTTTACAGTTTCTTCAGGATGGTTTGGATAAGGGTTTGTCTGCAAGTTCCTTGAAAGGACAAATCTCCACTCTTTCTGTTTTATTTCACAGAAAGATTGCTATACTTCCTGATATACACTGTTTTGTACAGGCTTTAGTTCATATTAAGCCTGTCATTAAATCAATTTCTCCTCCTTGGAGTCTTAATTTGGTTCTGAAGGCTTTACAGGCTCCTCCATTTGAATCTATGCATTCTTTGGACATTAAACTACTTTCTTGGAAAGTGTTGTTCCTTTTGGCCATCTCTTCTGCTAGAAGAGTTTCTGAGCTATCTGCTCTTTCTTGTGAGTCTCCTTTTCTGATTTTTCATCAGGATAAGGCAGCTTTGGGACTTCTTTTCAATTTTTACCTAAGGTTGTGAATTCTAACAACATTAATAGAGAAATTGTTGTCCCTTCCTTATGTCCTAATCCTAAGAATTCTTTGGAAAGATCCTTACATTCTTTGGATGTGGTAAGAGCTTTGAAATATTATGTGGAAGCTACTAAAGATTTCAGAAAGACTTCCAGTCTATTTGTTTTATTTTCTGGTCCTAGGAAAGGTCAGAAGGCTTCTGCTATTTCCTTGGCTTCTTGGTTGAAACTTTTGATTCATCAGGCTTATTTGGAGTCGGGTCAGGCCCCGCCTCAGAGAATTACAGCTCATTCTACTAGATCAGTCTCCACTTCATGGGCTTTTAAGAATGAAGCTTCAGTTGATCAGATTTGCAAAGCAGCAACTTGGTCTTCTTTGCATACATTTACTAAATTCTACCGTTTTTATATATTTGCTTCTTCGGAAGCAGTTTTTGGTAGAAAAGTTCTTCAGGCAGCTGTTTCAGTTTGATTCTTCTGCTTTTGATTTAAGTTTTTTTCTTTCAATTATGAAAATAAACTTATTTTTTTGGGTTGTGGATTATTTTTTTTTCAGCGGAAAATGGCTGTTTTTATTTTATTCCCTCCCTCTCTAGTGACTCTTGAGTGGAGATCCACATCTTGGGTATTGCTATCCCATACGTCACTAGCTCATGGACTCTTGCCAATTACATGAAAGAAAACATAATTTAAGTAAGAACTTACCTGATAAATTCATTTCTTTCATATTGGCAAGAATCCATGAGGCCCACCCTTTTTTATGGTGGTTATGATTTTTTGTATATAATTATTTCCAAATTTCTTTTGTTGATGCTTTCTACTCCTTTCTTTATCACCCCACTGCTTGGCTATTCCTTAAACTGAATTGTGGGTGTGGTGAGGGGTGTATTTATAGACATTTTGAGGTTTGGGAAACTTTGCCCCTCCTGGTAGGATTGTATCCCATATGTCACTAGCTCATGGACTCTTGCCAATATGAAAGAAATGAATTTATCAGGTAAGTTCTTACATAAATTATGTTGTTTTGGTTTTACAGAAATAAATATATTCTATTTTCTTTATTTAAACATTAAAAGCTTTTCTTTTTGTCTGTCATCTCTCTACTTCACAAATGACCTACACGTACCACAGATGTACAGTATTTGTCCGGATCCTCATTACAAGTGTGAGACAACTACACTTTGTGCTACTGTTAAGTGCAATGTTTTAAAGCTAGATGTCACTGTCAACATGTTATACTGATAAGATTTTAAAAGAAATGGGACCTACAATACTTGCTTTAGTGGCCAGTCCTTGTCACAAATGAATTGGAAAGTATAAATGACATTTAATGTTTGTATTGCTTAATTTCTATATTTATATGCAATGATAATATATATATGTATATATATATATATATATATATATATATATATATTTATTCTCTATCATAGCACATTCATATATTGTAACTATTGTTAGTGTCAGCCAAAATTGTGAACCAAGTTGGGCTGAGCATCTAGAACTATTGCTTGAAGGAGTAAAGAGTAATGGCATTGTTGTGTTCCTAATGCTGACCCACATCTGACTGCAGAAGTACCATCATCCAAAGCTCACCATTAATGAAACTTAAAAAGGGAGAACTCTGCTTTGATTGCATTGGACTTTTAAAATCTCTATTTCTCATCAGATGAGGCAGTTCTGCATAACTTATGAGTAAGGCTTCTGTTTAACATTTTGCTCTTTTCAGCTGTTACCTTTTATTTACAATTTTTACACCTCTGTGTCTATTTTAATTCTTTACTGGAATCTTTTTCTGAATCTTTTTCTTCAGTTAGTAATTTGAATGTAATAAATGTAATAAAGTTATGATAAAATGCATATATTAAAAAATAATCTTTTTTATTAAATGCTAATAATTTTTTTTTCATTATTTTGAATTAACATAAAATGAATTGAGCTACTTCTCTAAAATTTCTGCAAATTTTTATAGATTTTTTTTAATGAATTAAAATAAAGTAAGAAATAAGTATAATAATTTTTATTTCACCCATCCCCTAATATTTGCATGCTAAAATGCATTTAATAATATATACAAAAAATACTTATTCTGCAGTCTTCCAGTAGATTAGCATATCGGTGGAATCTGAATTAGAACCAATTAACACCTTGTTTGCCACAATTATCTTCAACAGTTAAAAGGACAGTCAAATCCAAAAATCACTTACCCATTCCCCAGTTTTGCACAGTCAACATGATTACATTAATATACTTTTAACCTCTGTGATTAATTTGTGTCTAAGCCTCTTTTGACAACCCCATGATCACATGGCTATTTATTTATTATCTATTGAGTTGCATTTTAACCAATTAGTGCAGTGTCATCCGCAACCCACGGGCGTGAGCATAATGTTATCTATATGGCACTAGTAGTCTCTTGTGAAAAGCTAATAAAAAAGCATGTGATAAGAGGCTGTCTGTAGTGGCTTAGAAACAGGCAGAAATTAGATGTTTAAATGTTATAAAGCATATTAATATAACAATGTTGGTTGTGCAAAGCTGGGGAATGTGTAGTAAAGGCATTATCTATATTTCTAAACAATAACAATGTTGGTGTTGACTGTCCATTTAAATGCTACACATGGAGATGATAGGACTTTTTCGCATTATTGAGTTGAAAAATCTCCATTATTTGACATCAGCAGAAAAGATAAGACAATAAACTACAAATTAGGGAGACATATGTGTAAAGCTTGAGCTTGTGAAGTCTTTCATCTGCTCTTTCATTTTCCAGTACTGGAAATCCTACATTTTCAGACAAATTACAGGAAAAGAAGGCATAATAAATACATTTAAATTTTTAAAAAAAATATTGGAAAGTTGTGCATAATTAAGCATTTTATATTACAGTCTCAAAGCATTTACTGTCCCTTTAATGTGCACTAAGATTTGCTTCAAAGACAGTGAAGGGAAGTGTAGTTTATAAACTGTATTATTTAGCTTATATTTGAACTAATAATGAGTATAGATTAGCTAGAAATAAGGCGCTATACCAATACAGAATAGTTTATTTTATGGCTAAAATGTCTCTTTAAGGTAGGTGAGAACACTGGCAGAATTCTTGCTGTCACTCTTGTTCAGTCTAACAATCGGTCAGTGTATCGGCAAGTGGGTGAAGGATGACTTGCAGCAACGTATACACAGAATAACCAATGCTGCAGAACAAACATCAGCCCACTGCAGAGCATAAAAATAAATTAAAAGCATTGTGTGATCTTATCTTTACTTACAGACAAAAGAAAAATTTGTTTTGCTTTGTACTCCAAAATACTACACGTCATTTTTGCATCTGATCATATGCATTTAACTATGTAAAGTGTTAAGTGTTGGTTAGTGAGTCAGTTGGGAATGGAAGACACATCTAGCCACCCATCACGGTCTATGCAAGGCTTGCTGTCCCAAGAAGAACTTTTATCTATGTGTTTAACCACTTTGCCAGGGTAAAAAATGCTTCAGATTAACAATGAAAATGGCTGATTGTGATCATGTCAGCATAAAAAATGTATCATGGGCATCCATTAGCGTGCCAATAAATATCAGCCTATAGAATGTAATCAACCCTATAGTTAGCTAAAATCAGTAATGCAAAAAATAACATTCTTTAACAAAGGAGAGCATGCTATTTTTCAAAGAATGTAATGTTTTTAAAGAATACAAAACAGCATGTGTCATTGACATATGCTGTGCACACTTAAAAAAGAAATCATCCATGTATACCTTACATTTCCCCCTATATTTAGCAGTGAGAGGTTTATCCAATTATAAGACTACTGATCACGTCACTACTGTAGATTAGTGCATGCTCGTGCTTTTGTCTGTGTGCCTGTCTATCCCTACAATACAAAGGAATAAGGGCAGGTAGCAAACTACTATAGAATTAGATCCAAATTGGCATAGAAATATTCACCATATAGATACCCTGCACAACCACATATGCCAATACATATAAAAAAGCAACTTACTTAGAGGACAAGTTGACCTGCAATTCATGCATGCTCTCTTATTAAAAATGTGTCCATTTACAGAAGACTGGAAGCTCTTATATAGTTAAAAATACTCACAAGTCCTACAGCGGTACCACATCTAAACATTCCTATGTTGTGTAACCATGGTGAAATTATGTTGCCAATAGTTCTTCTTTTTTTGTAAACAAACATACAGTCCTTCTTTACCAAAGGTACCAAGTCATTGTCTGCCATTAAAACTGGAAAATGTTGTCTTATGATGGCACAAATCTCATGATATTGCTCATAATACAAAGTGACAAAAGTCACTCATATTGAATCTTCCGGATATTCAAGTTACAAACTAGAGCCCCTAAAGGAATCAATTGAAAATTTGACTTTATTAATTTCTGGAAGTAAATTGTAATTATGCAATTGTGCTAGTTTATAGACGTACAATGATTGTTCATATTTCGAAAATATTATGCATCTGTTTAGATATACCAGTGCATTGCTTCTTTATGTGTATGCATTTTATTTATGTCTTTTTCACAGATTATGTAATAAACTCAATGTCTTGTAATGTGTTTATGCTTTATGTAAAGGGTTGAGTGTGCAGCTCTATTAGCAACCAATGAGGATTCTTTTTAGTGTTTTTAAATGCACCTGGTGTGAGAGTATATGGAGAACAACTATTAGCACCTATGTCGAAACACTTAAACTGTTAGTGACCTCAGGTTGCTAAAGCTTGCATTGATCACTGTTTGCTTCCTTGCATGAAAATTTGCATTTTTAATAAAATCTTTAATTTTAATGAGCTAGAGATCAGAGACTTTATGCTCCTTTACTTTTGGAAAGTGTCTTTCCCTGCCATGCACAGTGATTCACTGTTTACGTTGTGCTATAAGTGTGCTGTTTGCTTTGTGCAAGTGAGAATCATGAACAAAACTTGTTAAAAAATTAAGTAATTAAAATGTGATTCATGAAAAATTGCAAGAGCATAATACAGCTCGTGTGTTAGAGGCAGGAAAAGGGAGGGTGACAGCTTTCTCATTGCAAAACAAACAAAGTGAGACCGGCCATGTTAGGGATAAAGAAGTATATATATATATATATATCTTCAAATATATGTTTTGTTATATGTAAATTGTCTTTTAGAATATCATGTTAAAAATATTTATTGAGCATAATAATGTAATTATATCTGAAAAGAGATTCTTACAGGCCCATTTATCACAGGGCTTGCGGACCTGATCCGACACTGCGGATCAGGTCAGCAAGACCTCGCTAAATGCGGAGAGCAATACGCTCTCCGCATTTAACATTGCACCAGCAGCTCACAAGAGCTGCTGGTGCAACGCCACCCCCTGCTGACTCACGGCCAATCGGCCGCCAGCAGGGGGGTGTCAATCAACCCGATCGTATTCTGCTCTGAGCAGGCGGACAGGGTTATGGAGCAGCGGTCTTTAGACCGCTGTTTCATAAGTTGTGTTTCTGGCGAGTCTGAAGACTCGCCAGAAACACGGCCCTTCAAGCTCCGTACGGAGCTTGATAAATGGGCCTGTTAGCCTCAACATGCTTTAAATCAGTAACAATTACATTGTAACTAGGGATATATTCTATAACCATATATAACCATTATTGGTTTTTTTAATTGAGTAATTATGTTTACTTCTACATGTTATATTGGTATTTTCCCCTTTAATGACCTTTTAAGAATGCATATACCTGTTAAAATAGACACAGTATGCATATTTATATCAAGCACACTTTAGTAGCTTTACATTCTGTAGCTCCATGATGCTTACATATGACTTTTTTTCTTTTTGGCATATGCTACAGTGTCCTCTAAATAACCATATAGAGGAACATTACATACAACTAAATAAAAATATGTGCAATTTTAATTAAAGTTGTTTTTATCACTCAGAAACCTGATATTTATTTTCCTTTAATTGTGTGTAAATGATTTAACCCACATTCTTTAAATATCAAAAGCTATAAGTAAACACTTGGTTGCCAAGGAGATCTTCATGTTTGTTTAGTTTTCTGGCATGAGCTTAAGTGTGTACACATTGATAAGAATTCCTAATGGAAATTAAAGGCCAGAATTAAAATGTAAACATATTCTATCATATCATTAAATAAGATAATAAAGGAATTGGTAAAGAAATAAAATGACATTGCCAGTTTAATGCATGCTGTTCCTAATATTATCTTGTTGGTTAGAATCCATAACATCTCTTTTTTTAATTAGTAATTGTATTAGTACTTTAAAACAATATTTCTCAGCTTCAGTCCATAAGAACAACTAGCAGGCCAGATTATAAAGCTTTCCCTGCCTGAGATACTGAACAGACCACAAGGGAAAGTATTAAAGTGATGACTCAGGATAAGAAACAATTAACTACATTTTGCTTAAATTTGCAAAAGCTTACAACTTTAGGAAAGTTATCGAAAATATTCTCTAACCTTAAAATACTTAAATGAACATTAAGGCTTAGATTACAAGTTTGGCGAAAATATTAGTGCTATTGTGGGGGTAAGATTGCTTAAACACTATCTAAAGCACTTTTATTTTTGCAATAATGTTACAAATATTTTTTTATCAATTGAGCACTAACCTAGGGTACAGTACTTATGTTGGATAGCACAGGAGCACTAAATCAAACATAATAAAATTATTTCGAGACACGCAGGAAAACCCAAAAACTCATGTCGGAAATCACTCAACTGCCAAACTGATTGTGTGCAAGTAGTGTTCTTCATGTAGTTCTGTGCTATATTATTAATAATAGTAGTTTTTAAATAGCACTTAAAGTGATTTGTGAAACACTAGGATTTACCAGTGGAACAAATAAAGGGGACTTTCAGTCATGAAGTATAAAATTCATCATGCTCAAAGTTCCTTTATTTGTCTCAAGCATTTGCTGCACTAAGCTCTTCAATCAGCCCATGGCAGAACACTATTTTGCTGTGAAGTAACTTTCCACCTTAGCGAATAGCGTGCTGGTATCCGGCATGGCGCCAGCTGTTCCGCATGCCTATTGGCTAAGAGGTGGAAACGTAATTTCACAACAAAATAGGGTTCTGCCGTGGGCTGACTGAGAAGCTTAATGACTGAAAGTTCCCTTTATTTGTTCCACTGATAAATCCTAGAATTTCACAAATGCTAGGATTTACCATCCCTTTAAGTCACAACAAGTGAAATGAGAGCACTAATTACACCCTGTGCTATCCATTAAAAGTATATTGCGGGGGCGTGGCTAGAAAGCGGCCATCGCGGGTCGCAAATCATAAAGGTCCCAGACTACTTCCAATAATTCATGATTATCCTGAAAGACTTATTCCATCTTCATCACATCAACAATATTTATCAACATATTCTTCACTGGTTTGCCTGATGTAGGAGTTGTCCTCTTACACTGACTGGGACTCGATTTAGCCCATTTTGGCCTACACTCAAGCCCTCAACACCCCCTCCCATACTTTGGGTCTAGCAGCACTTTATCTGCTTTTACTGCTAATGTTGCAGCCTATCGTGCTATTTCATCCTTTTTGAAAGCCACTGCAGCTAAGAACATGAGACCACACTAGCTACATATAGCAGACAACAATAACAAACCCTGAGGAATTCTATAGCACATTGCAGGCCCTATTAGAGAACATCGGGAGATGGATGGAGGAGAAATTTGACGACCTATGGGCCCTCCTACAGGTAGCATCCAAAGTCAGAGCAAGCCTGCAACCATTATTGACTGAGGACTTGCCTAAGGTCTCAAGCTCTACAGAGACAATACCAGCGCCGTCCACATGGCCCCAAGCAGAGTTCATGAACCTCGCTCTTGGTGTCTGAAATCTAGAAATGGTGTCGATCCCCTTGAGGTTACCGGCTCTTAGAAGGAAGAAATAGGATCACTGTTATATATGGCTTTCAGGAATGTTTGGCTGACTTCTCAGAGCCTATTGGGACTCTGCCAACACCTAGAACAGTTATACATACAGTGGATAGAATGATAAAAGACAACCGGAGTGCAAGTAAACCGAGAACCATATAGAGCTTTCCCTGAAACTTACTCAATCATTTGTGACTTTACTATCAAAAGTCATAATTACCTCAGCAAGTTGGATTCCTGAGTTACTAGGTGAGAAGAGGGCACAAAACAACACTATCTTGAAAATTGGCGTGGGCTGTCTACAATGAACTAAGAAGGTCTATGTTGTGTATAATATATGTATAATGTTGAGTATAAGTATAATATCTTATACTGTTTTGTTTGCCATGTGCTGCTCGCAGCCATTTTCAACTCTCTTGCTGACTCTGGTGCATACTGTGTGATGCTGCTCATTTCCTGCACTTCCTTTTATGGCCAGACTGGTGTACATCATCCGTGTGAGATAGGACACAGTCTCAGAATTATGATGTCATCACTTATTATTTAAAGGGCCTCTGTTCAGTATACTTTGCCCTTGTGTTGTCTCAGACCTGTTTGTGAGAGCTCCTTTGTATTACCTGGCTGTCTGACGTCCCTCCTGGTTAATGATCCCTGACTTTTTCCTGAGATCAATCCTTTGAGCATCTCTTCACCTATATTTTCAACAGTTTCACAGTGGGTGTTCCTCTCATTCACATCTATAGTTGCAAATAGGTCCCAATAAATAAATTCTCACACAATAAACATGAACAGCTTACACCTCAGGAAAGCAATAATTACAACTGAAACACTTTGGGAAAAATGTTTTGAGGGGTAGTCATGGGTCCTCCGGGGCATTCTAGATGCATTGTTGTAGTTTTACCCTTATGCCTAGCATGGAGAATACCAAAACACTCTATTGTCCCTGTATCTGATTGTGTGGCCATGTTTCACTTTTAAAAAGCTGACAAGACTTTCTATTTTTTCTTTTTTTTTTCATTTAAGTCTCTTTAAAGTGATGGAAAATTCTAGAGATTGTGAATTGCTAGGATTTACCAGTGAAACAAATAAAGGGGACTTTTATTCATGAAGTATAAAATACTGTTCCTTTCCTTGTCTGCAGCGTTCGCAGTGCTGAGCACTTCAGGCCACCCGCAGCAGAATGCTATTTTTTCAAGTGCGGCCCAACTGATATAATAGCTAGCACGTTATTGGCTAAGATCGCATAACAGATAAATAAACATTACAAGATGATCTATAAAAGATAAAGACATACAGGTAGATTTAGAGTGTGGCGTTAGCTGTCAAAAGCAGCGTTAAGGGGTCCTAACGCTGCTTTTTACCGCCCGCTGGTATTTAGAGTCAGGCAGGAAAGGGTCTACCGCTCACTTCCTTTCCGCGACTCTAGGCTACCGCAGATCCCCTTACGTCAATTGTCAGATTGAAGTTCAATCCGATTGGCTGATCCAATCAGCCAATCGTATTGAGTTTGCATTCTATTGGCTGTTCCAATTAGCCAATAGAATGCGAGCTCAATACGATTGGCTGATTGGATCAGCCAATCGGATAGAACTTCAAACTGATTGGCTGATTGCATCAGCCAATCAGATTTTTCCTACCTTAATTCTGATTGGCTGATAGAATCCTATCAGCCAATCGGAATTGAAGGGACGCCATCTTGGATGACGTCCCTTAAAGGAACCTTCATTCATCGGGATGTCGTTGGTTGAAGAGGATGGCTCCGCGTCGGCTCCTATGAAGATGGCACGGCTCTGCTCCGGATGGATGAAGATTGAAGACGCCGCCTGGATGAAGACTTCTACCGGATGAAGGACCTCCTCTGCACACCTTGGATGAAGAATTCGGCTTGGCTGGGTGAAGACGACTCAAGGTAGGATGATCTTCAGGGGGTTAGCGATAGGTTTTTTTAAGGGGGGTTTGGGTGGGTTAGAGTAGGGGTATGTGGGTGGTGGGTTGTAATGTTGGGGGAGGTATTGTATTTTTATTTTCAGGTAAAAGAGCTGATTACTCTGGGGCAATGCCCCACAAAAAGCCCTTTTAAGGGCTGGTAAAAGAGCTGATTACTTTTGTAATTTAGAATAGGGTAGGGCATTTTTTTATTTTGGGGGGATTTTTTATTTTATTAGGGGGCTTAGATTAGGTGTAATTAGTTTAAACTTCTTGTAATTTTTTATTTTTTGTAATTTAGTGTTTGTTTTTATTTGTATTATAGATTAGTTTATTTAATTGTATTTTAGTTTAGCTAATTGTAGTTAATTTATTTAATTAATTTAATGATAGTGGAGTGTTAGGTGCATTTGTAACTTAGGTTAGAATTTATTTTACAGGTAATTTTGTATTTATTTTAACTAGGTAGCTATTAAATAGTTATTAACTATTTAATAGCTATTGTACCTAGTTAAAATAAATACAAAGTTGCGGTAAAATAAATATAAATCCTAAAATAGCTACAATGTAATTATTAGTTATAGTGTAGCTATATTAGGGTTTATTTTATAGGTATGTATTTAGTTTTAAATAGGAATAATTTATTTAATTATAGGAATATTATTTAATTTAATTCAAATTATATTTAACTTAGGGGGGTGTTAGGGTTAGAGTTAGGTTTAGGGGTTAATAACTTTATTATTGTAGCGGCGACGTTGCGGGCGGGAGATTAGGGGTTAATAATTGTAGGTAGGTGGCGGCGATGTTAGGGAGGGCAGATTAGGGGTTAATAAAATTTATTTTAGTGTTTGCAAGGTGGGAGCGCAGCGGTTTAGGGGTTAATACATTTATTATAGTGGCGGCGAGGTCCGGTCGGCAGATTAGGGGTTAATAAGTGTAGGTAAGGTAGCGGCGACATTGGGGGGCAGATTAGGGGGTAATAAATATAATGTAGGTGTCGGCGGTGTTAGGGGCATAGGGGTTCATAGGGATAATGTAGGTTGCAGCGGTGTCTGGAGCGGCAGATTAGGGGTTAATAAATATAATGCAGGTGTCAGCGATAGCGGGGGCGACAGATTAGAGGTTAATAAGTGTAAGGTTAGGGGTGTTTAGACTCGGGGTTCATGTTAGGGTGTTAGGTGTAGACTTAGAAAGTGTTTCCCCATAGGAAACAATGGGGCTGCGCTAGGAGCTGAACGCTGCTTTTTTGCAGGTGTTAGGTTTTTTTCAGCCAGCTCAGCCCCATTGTATCCTATGGGGATATCGTGCACGAGCACGTTTTGCCAGCTTACCGCTACCGTAAGCAACGCTGGTATTGAGGGTTGAAGTGGAGCTAAATTATGCTCAACGCTCCCTTTTCTGAGCCTAACGCAGCCACTCAGACAACTCTAAATACCAGCGTTGTCTTAAGGGTGCGCTGGGAAAAAAAGCAGCGTTAGCTACGCGGGTCTTTACCGACAAAACTCTAAAGCAAGGCAATAGTGTGATGTGTATACATAGGTGTCAATAAGGAGTAAATGGTTCATGACAGATGACCCCAAAGCAAACAAAAACTGAGCATGAATTAAACACCCTGTACTCAAATAAAACTTGTCAATAGATCAACAAATGAGCAAGCCGAAAAAGATGAAATTTCATTGGCAATCAAAAACACTTCCTTACGATAGCATAATCTGATAGGTGAATACTGTGACACACCTCCTTTCGGCATCCATCCTACTCATATGAATACTCCCATAAAGAAAGTACATCAACAAAGTGCCAGAGCGCAACTGAGACAAAGTGTAATCTTTCAATCCTACATAAGAGAATAAAAATGACTGAGTCCCCCATACCCAGCTCAAACCAAAATGAGCATGACAACAGTCAGAACAAAGCCGATCCCGAACCTCAAAAACAAACACTGTGCCGTCCCCTATATGTCACTCCTTGCCATAGGGACACATACAAACAAAAACTAGAGCAAAAGACAGAGTTCAACATACAATCCGATAAATGAAAAAAACATTTCACAACACAAGCTCATAACAAAAATGTATAAAGAGACACTCAGTCACCACAAACGCTTGCGTAAATTACCAGCTGTTTTCATAGGAGAAAACTACCACTCATCAAATTGCCGCATTCATCTTGCTAATATGTACACCAATTTGGGACAAATATGGATAAAACCCTGGAGTCAAAACTCAACAGAGTACACTCTCTAAGTCCAATCTATGCATACTGTGGAATAAACACAGTTCCACTGTCTAACACAAATCTAGACAACAAATCCATGACTGAGGTGGAACAAACCAATCCCAGTCAACACAAATAAAAAATGTGCTGCTCACTCTGAGTCGTTTGTTGTCATGAGGAAGTGAATAAATAAATACAAAAATACAAAAAAGCCTAACAGAGGGATATAAAGAGAATAATCTAAAATCCCCAAAAATACTCAGCTGAACTTCAGGCTGTGAAACAGTGTGTGCAGTGGTAAACGTCATCAGTCTAACATGAAAAGGAAGACAATGATCTCAGCCCTACCTTCTTCTAGTGAAATTCCAGCTGCATAACATTAGACAGATAATCATTAGTATAAATCGTGAAAATGCAATAACCAAAAAATTAATAATAATAACCAAAAGAATCAATAACTAATAAAAGTAACAAATTGTTATTCGATAGGCCATAATTAGCCAGGATGACAAATGCTAGGTAATAATCAGGGAACATAGTCTCAGACAATTGGGGATATGTCTCAATCTAGAGCTTAGGTAGTCAGTATACATAAACTCGAAGTCAGACTAGTGAGAAAATTACATATCAAAATATGTTAAAATAAAAAAATTGGGGGGGCGGAGCTTGGCCACGCAGGCGAATGGCCGCACTTTAGAACAGCTCCCAGTCCTTGAGATAAAGCAACAGCAATAAATGGCCAAATAAAAAATAAAAAAAAAACCTCACGATCCTAAACATAAGGGGCAAGGAGACCTAACACAGTTACCCTCCGCAACCAAGCGACCTCACTGCATTTCTACGTGAAGCGTAGGCACAGATACATTGGGCCTAAACAGCGCTCACCGGTGCACCGCACTTGACTACCACCGCTGAGCATAAGCCACAACATACCGGGAGTTGAAGAGGAGCTAGAGACCTGAAACACTGCGACTGAAGTATCCCACAGAGCGATCAGAGGAATCAGGACCAAGCGATAACCCGATCGCATCACGGACGCAACAAGAGCCAGTGAGATTTGCACCACACTCTCAGATAGCCCATCTAGCACTCAGACACGCTCAGGCCTCCTTATCTGCAAACAAGCAGGAAATCCAAGATACTTAGAGGGGTAACAGATGACCGCAAACACACAATTTAGATAAAATAAAAGCAGGCTTCTCACCCTTTTGCGGCAGCACTCAGTCAAAACCAGAAGGCTCACAATAAGGCCTGTAATAGTATTAATGCAAGCGCTGTGGAGAACACGCAGCGGAGTAAGAACCCTGCAAAGAGAGCATACAAGGACACCTTATGCATAGGCAAATCTCAAAACAGGACTTAATAAACTTTAATGACAAATATTAGCTGGGATCAGTCAGTGTCCGGCAGAGAGGTCACAAATAATAATAGCGTGCTGAAAGCAAAATAACTGATACCAGGGAACCTAAAATACAGTCACCTTTCTATCACAATCCCCAGCACAATCTATTTTAATTTCATATGGTGTGGAATGCCTATAAAAAAGCACCACAAAACAGAAAAAAAAAGCCTCCCAAAAGCCTTTAAACAAGTTTTTAAAACCAATTGAACGACACGTGGCAACAGGCAGAGACAATATGGAGAGGTTACAATCCGCGGCTCCTGCACTGACTGATCAGAAAGACACTCAAATACACGATACTGTCACTAAAAAAGACCTGCTGCAACTATCTTCTAAAGAAGATATACAAAATGTGTTGCAAGAACTGCGAAATTTATTCCAAGACCTGCGCAAAGACATTAGCTCCTTAGAAAGCAGAGTCAAAGCGGTAGAGGAGACACAGACATCCATGGAAGCTAAAGTTTGCACAAACGCCACTGAAATTCAAGATCACACGACAATCTTACACTCACTATCGGACAAACTAGAGGATTTGGACAATAGGGGACGCCGAAACAGCATAAGAGTCAGAGGAGTCCCTGAGTCTGTTCACCCCCCTGCCATTGAAGGTTATTTACAAAGCCTATTTCGCACAGTAAAAGGGACGCCGACCTCAGCTGAAATACCAATAGAACGAGCTCACAGAGCTTTGAGGCCTAAACCCCCTCCTAAGGCTCCCCCTCGGGACATAATAATTAAATTCCTTAACTATAAGGACAAAGAAGAGCTTATGCGCAGCGCAAGGTCCAAAACCTCCATTCAACATGCAGGCACAGAGCTACAACTATTCTCAGACTTATCACCAGCCACCTTACAAAAAAGGCGCGAGCTAGCTCATGTAACTACACAACTAAGAAACCGCAAGATCCAATACCGCTGGGGGTTCCCGGTATCATGAATAATCACACACCACAATAGAACCCTGATATACAGGCCAGGCTCAGACCTACAAGCCTTTCTGGCGGATATCGATAGTGAAAACCCACAGTCGCTTGATAAACGCAGTTCTGGAGACAACCCAAGAGAGCCAACTAGATCATCGTTAACAACCCACAGAGGGAACTAAATAAAACTACACATGTATAGACTGATTCCAACATTACATGTCTCTGACTCAGGACAATAGGTTCCACTGGACTGATTAAAGATTACACGGCCTTGAAAAAGGTTGTGCACTCAACATAACTCAAAAACTCTCTACGTAGCTCATACTGAGAGAACAGTTGGCCCAGGCGCCCAATTGCACTTATTGAACCTACAGCCACTGAACTATGCGCACTCAACTAGGTTCTATTCTTTGTAGCTGAATACCGAACCCAATAGCCAACAGTACACAATAGAGTACACCACAGGACTGAACGCAGCACCCTGAAATCTACCTGATGCTGTCATAGGAGGCACAGCACCAGCGAAAGAACAACACCCAATATGCTTGTTTATACTTGTAGCACCTCCACTCTGACTTAAAAGCACTTACCTTTCAGGGACAAACGCAGTTAGTAGTAACCAAATTAGCAAAATAACTTTTATTGAAATGTTGCTGTATGTTGTTTATACTATGTTTAATAGGTACTACTTGCATTGCTGTATATACCCTGCTTTTCTCAGAGAACAGGTCCAGAATAAAGAATATGCAGACAGATTGGTGAGTACACCTATTAACCCAAACTTTATAAGCATATCTGTAAACCCTAGAAAAGAAGTGGGAATCCAATACTGCTGCGACCTCTGAAAAATAACTGGCATGCAGTGACCCTTCTGCTCCCTTTTATCTTAGTAGCGTTACCCCCTTCCCTTTATAATTAAGTCTATCAGGCCCTATAGAAACCCAGGACCACCTCCCAGGAGTCTTGGCAAATGTAATACTCTAATTTGTTGCATACTCTCATGGATTACTTCCCTCTGAGACATTAACAAGTTTATTGTAATTTAAAAGTTTTCTTTTCTTGTTTTTCTTTCTTCGTTACAGTGTTTATATTTTCTTGATTGTTTGAATTGAATTTGTATAATAACTCTTGCTTTTCCTGAATAGGCAATTAGAGTAAGAATTGTATTACATACATTGAAATAACTTGCCGTCTGGGGAGCCAGACCTATATCTAGAATCTGATTTTTGTTAATCCCTGAAAAGGGTCATTTTTTTTTTTCCCCCTAATCCCTTACCTTCCCCGTTTACCCACTCCCCTCTCACACTACTCACAGCAAGATGAATACTCAACACAGCAAATTCCAAACACATAGCCTCAACCTCACCACAATCAATTCCAAGGGTTTAAATAACCCAGGGAAGAGATCCATAGCCTTCCGAGATCTAAAAAAACTTACAAAGTCACGTGCTATTCCTGCAGAAAACACACATTTTAAAAGGCAAAGAACCTAAGTGGCATAACACACAATATCCCTCAGCATATCTGGCATCTGGCTCCTCTAAAAAATGTGGAGTTGGAATCCTGATCCATCGTTCGATCCCCTTTAAACATACCCATACGGAAAGAGACCCAGAAGGCCGTTACATAATTCTGACAGGCACACTCTATGAGAATCCAATTACTCTAGCTTCACTATATGCTCCAAATAACAACCAACACTAATTTCTTAAAAGATTCTCTAAATCACTGTTGGACTTTGCAAAAGGCCCTGTTTTTGTGGCAGGTGACATAAACATTCCCATAGACCCACACTACGATACCTCAAATGGCACCTCTAGTGTTAGTAAGGCAGTACTAAAATCGGTAAAGGCAACGCTAGCAGACCTGCTCCTACACGATACCTGGCGAATTGCACACCCAACAACCAAAGACTACACCTACTATTCACCCCCTTGTGCCAAATACTCGCGCATAGACTATATATTTACAGACACGGTGGGCCTGGACATGGTAGGTGAATGCAAAATAGGACATATTACTTGGTCCGATCACACTCCAGTAACCTCTGAATTTTTTTGGCCAGACTTACCCCCAACATCCTATATTTGGAGACTAGACGACACCCTACTGGACAAGCCCCTAATTAAAATAGAATTACAAAAATCACTAAAGGACTACTTCCGACATAACACCCCAAACCATACCTCGCTCCCATCCATGTGGGACGCTCAAAAATGGGTAATTAGAGGGGAATTTCTTAAACACTCAGCCAGATTGCGCAAGCAGTACAGAACAAAACACAAATCGCTTATGGACAAAATCATGGCCCTAGAAGCAAGGCATAAACAAAACACAGCAGACAGTGATATCAAACAACAACTCCAAAGCGCCAGAACAGAACTTAACCAACACCTCGCAGATGCTTACCAGAGCAAGATGCTGTCCATTAAACAACATTACCATAAGAATGGAAATAAACCTGGGAGGCTTCTGGCCCGAACTATTAAAAGGCAGCAACTTCGCTCACACATTTATAATATTATACACAAAGAGGGCACCAAAGTAAAAAGCAATAAACAAATTGCTTACGCGTTTAACCAATATTACAAGGCCCTATACAATATTACTGAGAAATCCGACACACACACACAATCTCTAACCAAAGAAAGATCTATAGACGCTTACCTCTCATCTCTAGACCTGCCATGTCTTTCAAAAGAAGAAGCTGACACTCTTGACTTGCCTATCTCACAGGAAGAGCTTTCATTAGCGATCAAGGATCTTCCAAACGGCAAGAGCCCAGGCCCGGATGGGCTCACTATTAAATACTACAAAACCTTTTTTAACATCCTTGCTCCCAAAATGCTTCAGCTTTTTAACAACTTAGAACCGCAGCTTCCCTGCCCAATGCTTGAGGCATACATATCGGTTATTCCCAAGCCGGGGTAAATCTCACACCGCTCCCGAACACTTTAGGCCTATATCACTATTAAATGCAGATATTAAGATCCTTGCTAAAATACTATCACTGCGCCTTAATAAATACTTGCCGGATCTGGTCTCCACAGACCAGGTGGGTTTTGTCCCAGGTAGGGAGGCTAGGGATAACACCTGTAAAGTAATACAATTGATAGAACACGCACATAACGAGAGGGTGCCGATGGTGCTATTCTCGACAGATGCAGAGAAGGCCTTTGACCACGTCGATTGGATCTTCCTGCGTCGGGTACTGAAGGCTATGAAATTCGGAGATGTGTTTACGAACCTGGTGTTTTCACTGTATTCCAACCCAAATGCCAGGGTAAGAGTGAATGGATCCCTTTCGGATGCTTTTAGCATTTCAAATGGGACGAGACAAGGCTGCCCCCTTTCCCCACTTTTGTTTGCCCTATCAATTGAAGCACCAGCACAAAAAATATGAAATAACCCTGGCATCTCTGGGATTGTAGTAAAAGATAGTGAATATAAACAAGCGTTATACGCTGATGATATCCTATATACCCTCACCAATATCGAAGTCTCTATCCCAAAACTTCGAGAAGAGCTTGCAACCTACAGCTCCCTCTCTAACTTTCATCTAAATATCACGAAGTCGGAAATCCTCAATATAACGGCGCCACAAACGCAATTATCACACTTATGCGAAACACATCATATACCAATAGCCACCACACATCTGAAGTACTTAGGGGTCCTACTCACAAAAGACCCCCGAGACCTATTTAAATTAAACTACCTCAAACTGAAAAATGAGATAGCTAGAGACCTCTCCTCTTGGAAGAATAAACCCCTATCCTGGTTAGGGAAAATTGGAGTAATAAAAATGAATATCTTGCCACGAATACTGTACATACTGCAAACCCTCCCAATCCCTACCCCCAGAGACTTCCTCCCACAACTCCAAAAACTACTTGAGCAGTTCATATGGAATAATATAAAACCCCGAGTTCCAAGGAAAACACTTTATATGACTAGAGACAAGGGAGGATTAGGCTTCCCAGACCTGGCATCTTACAGACAGGCAATTTTCCTGCAGAGAATTGTAGAGTGGGCCCATAATTCTATTCACAAAGCTTGGGTGAAGTTAGATTGCCAGATTCTGGGTCTTAACAACACAAGTATCTTAGCATTCTCGTCCCCTACAAATCGCCCGAAAATTGCCAATAATTACACTATTTTAGCAGAAACCCTAAGAGTATGGGATAAGACAGTCAACGCCAGCACGCATATCTCATCAAAACACTCACCTTTACTACCCATTATTGAAAATCCAAACCTTCCATATTATCATCTGGGAACACAAATGAGTAGGCCCTACAGCCTTCGTGAAGGCTCTTTACACTTTGCAATGACGGGTGGAAAACTATTATCCCAACAAAATATGACAGGGAAATATGGCACGGTTTTTCTCTCCTGGCTGAGATACCACCAACTTCAACATTACTTAATACACCATAAAAACAAAGAAAACTTTATGAGAGCCCTAACTTCCTTTGAAACACTATGCACGACAAACAAACCAGTAAAGCGATTGATTTCACTGATATACAAACTCCTATTAGCGCCACCTGGATCAGCACTTCCCTCATACACTAAGGCATGGGAAAGGGACCTAGGCAAGGACATTGACGAAGACACATGGCTTAAATCCTTTAAACTAACCAAGTGCTCATCCATCTCCGCTAATGTTCAAGAAATTCACTTGAAACTCACTAGCAGATGGTATCTAACTCCAACAAGACTACACAGATATTTTCAAACAGTTAGCCCCATGTGCTGGAGAGACAGCATGGCACGCTCCTGCACATCTGGTGGGAGTGTCCAAAAATAAAAGACTTCTGGTGCAGAGTGCTTAATACTATGTCAGACAAGTTGCAGATAACCATACCAAACACACCAGAGGCGACCCTCTTATTTCAATTGCCAGAAGTTAAAGCACCACACACGCGAGTGCTGATGCTTATAATGCTCACAGGAGCCAAAAAGTTAATACCTAGGAAATGGAAATCAGGGATTGTCCCATCTCTAGAAGAGTGGAATCACACAATCGACGATCTACTCATATTAGAGGGATTTCACTACTTTAAAGTCAAACAGATAGAGATACACAAGATGATGCTAGCCACTTGGAGGGGCACTGGTCTATGAGCGAAGTAGATCTGACAGAGGCAATTACAAAAATACACTACCCGAACCTTCCCCCACCTCCCCATCCACCCCTTACAAGATGCCCTTTTTTTTTTTCCTTTTTCTTCGTTATGTTTTATTGATTTAAGGTTATAAATGATTAAGGTTATAAATGATTAATAGCATTGGTTTGGAAACTTTGAAAGGAGGAGAGTACTGGAAAAGACAAAAAAATACAACAGGCTTGCTAAGCAATGAAGTTTATTACCATATGCATACACGGCCAGATAATATGTAAATTGATATATCCCTACATGACACAGAGTTTAACAAATTTTTTAAAACGTAAGCAAAAGCTATATGTTGTGAAATGTAACCATTGTATGCACTATTCTTGTTTCTAATAAAGCTTGTTTAAAAAAAAAAAAAAAAAAAAAAAAAAAAATTGTTAAAACATAATAAAAGGAAAGACTATAACATGAGACGACTAGTCGAAATGTAGGTAAAACTAACATGGTTACCACTTATATACATGATGAACAATTTTTAACAATAATCAATCCAGTTAAACCATTGGATACATCTCTTTGTAACAAACAGTCACTTAACTACACATCGAATGCATTTTGTAAACAAGAAATCAATCTGTTTTCTAGTCAAGAAACCGGTCTAAGTTCTATTGGGATGGGTCTGAACTCTCGTAAAAAAAACTCATGGAGGAGAGGAAAAGAAAAAGAAACAACTATAACAGCACCTAGAGGAAAATGAAAATCTGAATCAACTCATGTATCATGGACCCTCATATAAAAATTCTGTCATGTTGCAAAACCAAAGTAATGGTATGTCTCACGAATCATGGATTCTCATTGAATGATGACATCATAAAAACACTGCCATCCTGTGTTGATGTTAAGTCCTTTAGGTGACAAAGTCCCAAGCTCAAAGATCCATCAAAATTCTTTTTGGAGCAGTATCTTTTCCCTATTACCTCCTCTCAGTAAGGGGGTAACATGGTCGATGATGCAAAATCTTCACTGTATGTTTGGCCTCTAGGAAGTGCCGTGCCACTGGTTGATCTGCTTTGCCAGAATTTAAAGCTTGGTGTATGGTTGAACGGTGGTTGGCCATTCTTGTCCGAGCATCATCACAGGTTTTTCCAGTGTAAAATTTGCCACATGAGCAATGGAGCAAATAGAGGATGTTAGTAGTGGTACAGATAAGAAATGATCTGGTATTTCTTTTTCTTGTCTGGGTGTTGGAATGAAGAGTCAGTCATTATGCTTTTGCATGTGACACAACTCGTACAGTTTTTTTTTTAACCATGACCTGGAATTGTCTTTTATGGGTATATCGGTTTTGACAAGAAGGTCTTAAATTTTGTCCTCTCTTGTTTGCAACTTGCCGTGTCTCCCAATGGGTGAATAATAGATTAGGGTCAGACTGGATAAGTTTCCATTCATCCTGAACAGCCCTGACAATCCGGTTTTTGTCTGGCATGTAGGATGTAATGAATGTTAGCCGTTTCAGATATTCCATCTTTATTGGTTCGATTATCACCAACTCTTCTTGTTTACATTTGTTCAATTGTGTTGGTTTGTAACCCCTCTGTTTGAACCTCAGTCATCTCCTGCAGTTGTTGTGTGCATTTCTGTTGGTCTGTATTTTTCCTGATCACTCTTTGGAACTGGGCTTTTGGAATGTTACGTATCAGTGACGGAAGATGGCAGCTGTCAGCCCGAAGGATAGAATTTCTATCAGTGCTTTTTTTGTATAGTGTAGTACCCAATCGACTCTCCATTTTGAACACTCTGACATCAAGAAAGTCAATCATCTCGTTGTTAGCATGATGCTGGAATCTAATGGTACTGTCCATGTTGTTCAGGTTCGTGACCTATGTATTGAGAGACTGTTTGTCCCCGTTCCACACCAAAAACAAATCGTCTATATATCGACAATAGAATCTGATCTGCTTATTGGAAAAAACTTGCATCTTGTTGGTTTCAGAATCCGCCATAAATAGGTTTGCTAGAAATGGGGCCACATTGGACCCCATCGCCGTTCCTGCTTTCTGTAGATAGTAGGTCTTCTCGAAGAGAAAGTAATTTTTGATAAACAATCAGTAAGTAATTCTAACAACACTTCCTCAGTAGGTCCAACATAAGGAATAAGTCTGAGGCACCTTTTGACTGTGGCAATCCATAGATCGTGTGGGATTACAGTGTACAAGCTGGACAAATCAAGAGTCACTAGCAGGTCGTTCTCTTCAAAGTTGTACAATTGTATGATCAACTTGAGGAAGGATATAGAATTCTGAATATATGGCTCCATTTTTTAACCCTTGGTTGTAAATAGTAGTCGATGAATTGTGCCAATGGCTGTAAAAGAGACCCTCTTTCCGACACAATGGGTCTACCTGGTGGTTTGTGGGCATCTTTTTGAACTTAAGGAAATGTGTATAGCACTGGGATGATAGGATGATCTTGTTTCAAGAATTTTAATTCATGCTCAGTGATCAATTCAAGTTGACACCAGGTTGTTAGTTTGCAGTCAATTTCTGCCTTGAAGACTAATGTAGGATCCCTTGGGAGTATCCGATAGGTCTTGTCATCATGAAAATGTTGTAACACCTCTTCCCTGTAGTCACATAAGTCCATGATCACCACAGCACCACCTTTGTCCGCTGGTCTAATCACTATGGACTTGTCTATGCTCAGGGAGTCGATGGCACTGCTTTCTAATTTGGAAAGGTTGTCATTCCAAGGGGTTTTCTTTCTCTCAAATATCTGTTGTGTTTGAAAATTAGTAAGGGTGGATATGGACGGGTTCTTGGTATTCGGATTAAAGGTGCCTTTAAACCTGAAGGGCGACGGATCCGTGGTTTCTGATTGGAAGAATTCTTTCAATCTCAGGTTCCTTCCAAATCTTTGTACATCAATGTAAGTATTGAAGGAATTCATACCTGTTAAGGGTATGAAGGAAAGTCCTTTATTCAAAAGCGATCTCTCTGGTGATATTGAATACAATGTCATCTATTTTCTCTGTAGTGGGTGGTGGCGGGCAATGCCCCCCCTCCACGTGTGCGGCCTTGGCCTATGCCTATAAAAGGTAATGCTGTAGGGTGAGCTGATGTAGGTGGTAATGCAGCTGTGTTAGTGGATTGGCTATTCCATTGTAGGTTGCCTCTTCCACTCCTGGAGCGAGTAGTGATTCCTCAAAATTCAGCATAATATAAGACTCGGGCTCAGAGCTCTCACCCGAGCTAGAGTCTACTGTGTACATGGTTTTCTTGCTGTATTGTCTGTCCCTTCTGGGTCTGAAATTCCTTCTCTCATCAGGTGTGAGCATCCACCTATATACACTTTTGTAGGAATAATCTTGTGTCACCTAAAGGACTTAACATCAACACAGGATGGCAGTGTGTTTTATGATGTCATCATTCAATGAGAATCCATGATTCGTGAGACATACCATTATTTTGATTTTGTAACATGACAGGATTTTTATATGAGGGTCAATGATACATTAACCCCTTAATGACCGGACCATTTTTCAATTTTCTTACCCTTAATGACAATGGCTATTTTTACATTTCTGCAGTGTTTGTGTTTAGCTGTAATTTCCCTCTTACTCATTTACTGTACCCACACATATTATATACCGTTTTTCTCGCCATTAAATGGACTTTCTAAGGATACCATTATTTTCATCATATCTTATAATTTCCTATAAAAAAAATATAAAATATGAGGAAAAAATTGAAAAAAACACACTTTTTCTAACTTTGACCCCCAAAATCTGTTACACATCTACAATCACCAAAAAACACCTATGCTAAATAGTTTCTAAATTTTGTCCTGAGTTTAGAAATACCCAATGTTTACATGTTCTTTACTTTTTTTGCAAGTTATAGGGCCATAAATACAAGTAGCACTTTGCTATTTCCAAACAACTTTTTTTCAAAATTAGCGCTAGTTACATTGGAACCCTGATATCTGTCAGGAATACCTGAATATCCCTTGACATGTATATATTTTTTTTTAGAAGACAACCCAAAGTATTGATCTAGGCCCATTTTGGTATATTTCATGCCACCATTTCACCGCCAAATGTCATCAAATAAAAAAAAAAGTTCACTTTTTCACAAATTTTGTCACAAACTTTAGGTTTCCCACTGAAATTATTTACAAACAGCTTCTGCAATTAAGGCACAAATGGTTGTAAATGCTTCTTTGGGATCCCCTTTGTTCAGAAATAGCAGACTTATATGGCTTTGGGGTTGCTTTTTGGTAAGTAGAAGGCCGCTAAATGCTGCAGCGCACCACACGTAAATTATGCCCAGCAGTTAAGGGGTTAAATTAGGTAGCTTGTAGGGAGCTTGCAGGGTTAATTTTAGCTTTAGGGTAGAGATCAGCCTCCCACCTGACACATCCCACCCCCTGATCCCTCCCAAACAGTTCTCTTCCCTCCCCCACCCCACAATTGTCCCCGCCATCTTAAGTACTGGCAGAAAGTCTGCCAGTACTAAATAAAAGGAGTTTTTCTTTTTTTTAATAAAAAAAAATAAAATGTTTTAGCTGTGATGGACTCCTGCCTTAGCCCCAACCTCCATGATCCCCCCCCCAGCTCTCTAACCCTCTCCCCTACCTAATTGCCGCCATCTTGGGTACTGGCAGCTGTCTGCCAGTACCCAATTTGCCCCCCAAAAAAGTGTTTTTTTTATTATTTTTTATTTCCATTTTAATTTTTTCTGTAGTGTAGCAGCCCCCCACAATACCCCAACCCCCTCCCCCTCCCAGATCCTCATATATTTATTATTATATTATTACTTTCCCCCCCCTCTTCCCACTCATTGGTGTCAGTGTGGGTAGGTAATCGCGCGCGCGCGCACCCGCGCGCGCACGCGCATGCGCGCCCCCGCACGCTCCCGGCACCCGGCATGCACATTGCACTAACAGGAGCCGGATGCCGGGTAGCGATGGGCCGCCCACCCGCCTCCCTGTTGCGCTCCCACCCACCAACGAACCGGCCGCATCGCTACCGGTGCAGAGAGGGCCACAGAGTGGCTCTCTCTACATCGGATGCTTTCTAAAGGGTATTGCAGGATGCCTCAATATCGAGGCATCACTGCAATACCCTGAGAGCTGCTGGAAGCGATTGCGATCGCTTCCAGCACTCTCTTAGACAAGTGACGTACCAGGTACGTCCATTGTCACTAACTGCAAGTTTTTGCAGGACGTACCTGGTACGTCACTTGTCATTAAGGGGTTAAAGGGATACTAAACCCAATTTTTTTTCTTTCATGATTCAGATAGAATATGAGATTTTAAGCACCTTTGTAATTTACTCCTATTATCAATTATACTTTGTTCTCATGCTATCTTGATTTGAGAAAGCAGTAATGTAAGCTTTAGAGACAGACCATTTTCTGTTCAGCACCTGGGTAGCATTTGCTGATTTGTGGCTAAATGTAGCAAACCAATCAGCAAGCTCTACCAAGGTGCTGAACTAAAAATGGGCCGGCTACTAACCTTTTATTACTGCTTTTTTAAATCAAGATAACATGAGAGCAAAGAAAAATTGATAATAGGAGTAAACTAGAAAGTTGCTTAAAATTGCATGCTCTATCTGAATCATGAAAGAAAAAATGTGGGGTTAGTATCCCTTTAATTGATTCAGATTTTCCTTTTCCTCTAGGTGCTGTTATGGTTGTTTCTTTTTCTTTTCCTCTCCTTCATGAGGTTTTTGTATGAGAGTGCAGTCCATCCCATTAGAACTTCTTGATTAGGAAACAGATTGATTTCTTGTTTCAAAATGCATTCAATGTGTAGTTAAGTGACTGTTTGTTACAAAGAGATGTATCCAATGGTTTAAATGGATTGATTATTGTTCAAAATTGTTCATCATGTATATAAGTGGTAACCATGTTAGTTTTGCCTACATTTTGACTATCAGTCATGTCATATCAATCTTGATTGAGACATGTCCCCAATTGTCTGAGACTATGTTCCCCAATTGTCACCTAGCGTTTGTCATCCAGGCTAATTACGGCCTATCGAACAATAATTTGTTACTTTTATTTGGTATTGATTATTTTGGTTATTATTATTATTTTCCTGGATATTGCATTTTCACGATTTATACTAATGATTATCTGTCTAATGTTATGTGGTTGGAATTTTACAAGAAGGTAGGGCTGAGATCATTGTCTTCCTTTTCACGTTAGACTGATGATGTTTACCACTGTACACACTGTTTCACAGCCTGAAGTTTGGCTGAGTATTTTTGGGGATTTTAGATTATTCTCTTTGTATCCCTCTGTTAGGCTTTTTTTGTATTTTTGTATTATGTATCGCCTAGATTACGAGTCTTGCGTTAGCCTTAAAAAGCAGCGTTGAGAGGTCCCAACGCTGCTTTTTAACGCCCGCTGGTATTACGAGTCTGGCAGGTACAGGTGTACCGCTCACTTTTTTTCCACGACTCGAGCATACCGCAAATCCATTTACGTAAATTGCGTATCCTATCTTTTCAATGGGATTTTCCTAATGCCGGTATTACGAGTCTTGGAAAAAGTGAGCGGTACAGCTTCTCCTGTCAAGACTGATGCAGCACTTAAAAGTCAGTAGGTAAGAGTTTTATGGGCTAACGATGTAACTAAAGTGCTAAAAAGTACACTAACACCCATAAACTAAATATTAACCCCTAAACCGAGGCCACCCCCACATCAAACACTATATTAAAATTTTTAACCCCTAATTTGCCTAACTGGACATCGCCGCCACTTCAATAAATGTATTAACCCATAAACTTCCGCACTCCCACCTCGCAAACACTAGTTAAATATTATTAGCCCCTAATCTTCCGTCCCTAACATCGTCGACACCTACCTACATTTATTAACCCCTAATCTGCCGACCCCAACGTCGCAACCACTATATTAAATTATTAACCCCAAAATCTAAGTCTAACCCTAACCCTAACAACCCCTAGCTTAAATATTATTTAAATAAATCGAAATAAAATTACTACAATTAAATAAATTATTCCTATTTAAAAAGTTTTTTAAACTAATTACACCTAATCTTATCCCACTGATAAAATAAAAAAGCCCCCCAAAATAATAAAAATCCCTACCCTATACTAAATTACAAATAGCCCTTAAAAGGGCTTTTTGCGGGGCAACCCGTCACCCTCGCACACAACCCTACTCTAAAACCAACCCAATCCCCCCTTAATAAAGCCTAACACTACCCCCTTGAAGATCACCCTACCTTGAGACATCTTAACCCAACCGGGCAGAAGTGGTCCTCCAGACGTTCTGA
Organism: Bombina bombina; assembly: GCF_027579735.1. Classification (NCBI taxonomy): domain Eukaryota; kingdom Metazoa; phylum Chordata; class Amphibia; order Anura; family Bombinatoridae; genus Bombina; species Bombina bombina. The sequence continues at coordinate 743,237,899 of NC_069503.1, read as the reverse complement.
AGTCTTCATCCTATCCAGGCAGAAGATGTCCTCCAGACGGGCAGAAGTCTTCATTCATCCAGAGCAGGTCCATCTTCAAGACATCCGGCGTGGAGCATCCTCTTCAATCGAAGTCTTCTTGCAGAATGAAGGTTCCTTTAAATGACGTCATCCAAGAAGGCATCCCTTGAATTCCGATTGGCTGATAGTATTCTATCAGCCAATCGGAATTAAAGGTGAAAAAATCCTATTGACTGATGCGATTAAAGTTGCTGTTCCAATAAAATGTTTTCACCTTTAATTCCAATTGGCTGATAGAATTCTATCAGCCAATCGGAATTCAAGGGACGCCATCTTGGATGATGTCATTTAAAGGAACCTTAATTCTGCAAGAAGACTTCGACGAGGAGCATCCTCTTTGTTGGATGGCGACTGGAACAATGACGGGTCCTTTAAATGACGTCATCCAAAATGGCGTCCCTTCAATTCCGATTGGCTGATAGAATTCTATCAGCCAATCGGAATTAAGGTAGAAAAAATCCTATTGGCTGATCCAATCAGCCAATAGGATTGAGCTCGCTTTTTATTGGCTGTTCCAATCAGCCAATAGTATGCGGGCTCAATCCTATTGGCTGTTATAATCAGCCAATAGGATTGAACTTCAATCCTATTGGCTGATTGGATCAGCTAATAGGATTTTTCTACCTTAATTTGGATTGGCTAATAGAATTCTATCAGCCAATCGGAAATGATGGATGACATCATTTAAAGGACCCGTCATTGTTCCAGTCACCGTCGAACGAAGAGGATGCTCCGCGTCGGATGTCTTGAAGATGGACCCGCTCCGCTCCGGATGGGTGAAGATAAAAGATGCCGTCTGGATGAAGACTTCTGCCCGTCTGGAGGACCTCTTCTGCCCGGATAGGATGAAGACTTCGGACCATCTGAAGGATCACTTCTGCCTGGTTGGGTGAAGACGTCTCAAGGTAGGGTGATCTTCAAGGGGGTAGTGTTAGGTTTTATTAAGGGGGTATTGGGTGGGTTTTAGAGTAGGGTTGGGTGTGTGGGTGGTGGGTTGTAATGTCGGGGGGGTATTGACTTTTTTACAGGTAAAAGAGCTGATTATTTTGGGGAAATGCCCCACAAAAAAGCCCTTTTAAGGGCTATTTGTAATTTAGTATAAGGTAGGGATTTTTATTATTTTGGGGGGCTTTTTTATTATTATTATTTTATTAGGGGGATTAGATTAGGTGTAATTAGTTTAAAAAACATGTAATTATTTTATTATTTTCTGTAATTTAGTGTTTTTTTTCGTAATTTAGTTTATTTAATTTAATTGTAATAAACTGAAGTTAATTTAGGTAATTTATTTAATTATAGTGTAGTGTTAGGTGTAATTGTAACTTAGGTTAGGATTTATTTTACAGGTATATTTGTATTTATTTTAACTAGGAAGTTATTAAATAGTTAATAACTATTTAATAACTATTCTACCTAGTTAAAATAAAAACAAAGTTGCCTGTAAAATAAAAATAAATCCTAAACTAGCTACAATGTAACTATTAGTTATATTGCAGCTATCTTATGGTTTATTTTATAGGTAAGTATTTAGTTTTAAATAGGAAAAATTAATTTAATAATAGTATTTTTATTTAGATTTATTTAAATTATATTTAAGTTAGGGGGGTTAGGGTTAGACTTAGGTTTAGGGGTTATTAACTTTATTATAGTGGCGGCGGCAGATTAGGGGTTAAACACCTGTTCTTTAGCACAGGAAGATTTTCTTCTATTTGTACTCTTTTCTTTCAATATCCTCTGGGGTTTATTGTTTTCGACCTGTTTTCTGTGGGTGTGACGTTCCTACCTCTGTTTTCAGCGCACTCTCAAGTCTCCTGTTTCACGTTAATAATTGTAGGTAGGTTGCGACGACATTGGGGGTGGCAGAATAGGGGTTAATAACTATAATGTAGGTGTCGGCGATGTTGGGGCGACAGATTAGGGGTTCATAAGTATAATGTAGGTGGCGGCGTTGTCCGGAGCGGCAGATTAGGGGTTAATAATATAATGTAGGTTGTGGCAATGTCGGGGCGGCAGATTAGGGGTTCATAAGTGTAAGATTAGGGGTGTTTAGACTCAGGGTTCATTTTAGGGTGTTAGGTGTAGACATAAAAAGTATTTCCCCATAGGAATCAATGGGGCTGTGTTAGGAGCTGAACGCTGCTTTTTTGCAGGTGGTAGACATTTTTTCAGCAGAATCAGCCCCATTGATTCCTATGGGGAAATCGTGCACGAGCACGTTTAGCCAGCTCACCGCTACCATAAGCAGCGCTGGTATTACAGTGAGATGTGGAGCTAAATTTTGCTCTCCGCTCACTTTTTTGCTCCAGGGTTTTATCAATATTTGTCCCAAACTGGCGTGCATATTAGCAAGATGAATGTGGCAATTTGATGAGTGGATTTTTTTTATTTATCGGATCATGTTTTAGACTTTCTGGGGCCTAGTTATCAAGCCGTCAACCTCAAATACGCTGGAATTCTGCAGCGTATTTGTGGCGAGGCTGATTCGCCTTAGTTATCAAGCCCTAGATACCGGCAAAAGTAGAATTTTGTGACGTAAGCTTCGATCCGCCGGACTCAGTCCGACACAGATCGATTCTTACGTCACTCCAGATGTTCCGAACACAAGTGCGGCATAATCTGACTACTTTTGCTAGTTATCAAAAAACAGGCACTTTTCCGGCCCAGCGTACTTGGTTTTCAAACCGCCGCCTCGCGGCGGATCCCATAGGAATCAATGGGAGTCTGACCATAGAGAAAGTTTATGTTCGCTGCTGCCAGATATCCCATTGATTCCTATGGGAGCTGTCTACACCTAACACCCTAACATGTACCCCGAGTCTAAACACCACTAATCTGTCCCCCCTACACCGCCGCAACTAAATAAATGTATTACCCCCTAAACCGCCGCTCCCGGAGCCCACCGCAAGCTATACTAAATATGTTAACCCCTAAACCGCCGCTCCCGGTGCCCACCGCAACTATAATATATGTATTAACTCCTAAACCGCCGCCCCCGGTGCCCGCCGCAACTATAATATATGTATTAACCCCATAAACTGCCGCTCCCGGACCCCGCCGCCACCTACATTATACCTATTAAACCCTATCCTGCCCCCCCTATACCGTTGCCACCTATAAAAAGTTATTAACCCCTATCCTGCGGATCCCGGACCTCGCCGCAACTAAATAAATAGTTTAACCCCTAAACCGCCACTCCCGGACCCCGCCACAACCTATATTAAACTTATTAACCCCTAATCTGCCCCCTACACCGTCGCCACCTATAATAAATTTATTAACCCCTATCCTGCCCCCCCTACACCGCCGCCACTGTAATAAAATTATTAACCCCTAAACCTAAGTCTAACACTAACCCTAACACCCCCCTTAATTAAATATTAATTAAATAAATCTAAATAATAATTCTCTTATTAAATAAATTAATCCTATTTAAAACTAAATACCTATAAAATAAACCCTAAGATAGCTACAATATAAATAATAATTATATTGTAGCTATCTTAGGATTTATTTTTATTTTACAGGCATCTTTCAATTTATTTTAACTAGGTACAATAGCTATTAAATAGTTATTAACTATTTAATAGCTACCTAGCTAAAATAAAGAGAAATTTACCTGTAAAATAAAAACTAACCTAAGTTACAATTACACCTAACACTACACTATACTTAAATAAATTAATCCTATTTAAAACTAAATACTTACCTGTAAAATAAACCCTAAGATAGCTACAATATAAATAATAATTATATTGTAGCTATTTTAGGATTTATATTTATTTTACAGGTAACTTTGCATTTATTTTAGCTAGTTAGAATAGTTATTAAATAGTTATTAACTATTTAATAACTACCTAGCTAAAAGAAATACAAAATTACCTGTAAAATAAATCCTAACCTAAGTTACAATTAAACCTAACACTACACTATCATTAAATCAATTAAATAAAATAGTTAAAAATAACTACAATTAAGTTAAATTAAATAAACTAACTAAAGTAAAAAAAAATAAAAAAAATAAGTTACAAACATTTAAAAAATATTATAACAATTTTAAGCTACTTACACCTAATCTAAGCCCCCTAATATAATAACAAAGCCCCCCAAAATAAAAAAAATGCCCTACCCTATTCTAAATTAAAAAGTTCAAAGCTCTTTTACCTTACCAGCCCTTAAAAGGGCCTTTTGCAGGGCATGCCCCAAAGAATTCTGCTCTTTTGCCTGTAAAAGAAAAATACAACCCCCCCAACATTAAATCCCACCACCCACATACCCCTAATCTAACCCAAAACCCCCTTAAATAAACCTAACACTACCCCCTTGAAGATCATCCTACCTTGAGTCATCTTCAGCCAGCCGACCCACCGATGGAACCGAAGAGGAGATCCGGAGCGGAAGAAGTCATCATCCAGGTGGCGCTGAAGAAGTCTTCCATCCGATGAAGTCATCATCCAGGCGGCGCTGAAGAAGTCTTCCATCCGATAGAAGTCTTCATCCAGGCGGCGTCTTCAATCTTCATCCATCCGGATTGGAGCGGAGCCATCTTCATACGAGCCGACACAGAGCCATCCTCTTCTTCCCGACGACTAACGACGAATGGATATTCCTTTAAGGGACGTCATCCAAGATGGCGTCCCTTCAATTCCGATTGGCTGATAGGATTCTATCAGCCAATCGGAATTAAGGTAGGAAAAATCTGATTGGCTGATTGAATCAGCCAATCAGATTCAAGTTCAATCCGATTGGCTGATCCAATCAGCCAATCAGATTGAGCTCGCATTCTATTGGCTGTTCCGATCAGCCGATAGAATGCAAGCTCAATCTGATTGGCTGATTGGATCAGCCAATCGGATTGAACTTGAATCTGATTGGCTGATTCAATCAGCCAATCAGATTTTTCCTACCTTAATTCCGATTGGCTGATAGAATCCTATCAGCCAATCGGAATTGAAGGAACGCCATCTTGGATGACGTCCCTTAAAGGAATATCCATTCATCATTAGTCATCGGGAAGAAGAGGATGGCTCCGCGTCGGCTCGTCTGAAGATGGCTCTGCTCCGCTCCGGATGGATGAAGATTGAAGACGCTGCCTGGATGAAGACTTCTATCAGATGGAAGACTTCTTCAGCGCTGCCTGGATGATGACTTCTTCTGCTCCGGATCTCCTCTTCGGTTCCATCGGTGGGTCGGCTGGCTGAAGACGACTCAAGGTAGGATGATCTTCAGGGGGGGTAGTGTTAGGTTTATTTAAGGGGGGTTTGGGTTAGATTAGGGGTATGTGGGTGGTGGGTTTTAATGTTGGGGGGGGTTGTATTTTTCTTTTACAGGCAAAAGAGCAGAATTCTTTGGGGCATGCCCCGCAAAAGGCCCTTTTAAGGGCTGGTAAGGTAAAAGAGCTTTGAACTTTTTAAATTTGGAATAGGGTAGGGCATTTTTTATTTAGGGGGACTTTGTTATTTTATTAGGGGGCTTAGATTAGGTGTCAGTAGCTTAAAATTGTTGTAATATTTTTTAAATGTTTGTAACTTATTTTTTTTATTTTTTGTAACTTAGCTTTTTTTATTTTTGTACTTTAGTTAGTTTATTTAATTTAACGTAATTGTAGTTATTTGTAACTAATTTATTTAATTAATTTAATGATAGTGTAGTGTTAGGTTTAATTGTAACTTAGGTTAGGATTTATTTTACAGGTAATTTTGTATTTCTTTGAGCTAGGTAGTTATTAAATAGTTAATAACTATTTGATAACTATTCTAACTAGCTAAAATAAATACAAAGTTACCTGTAAAATAAATATAAATCATAAAATAGCTACAATATAATTATTATTTATATTGTAGCTATCTTAGGGTTTATTTTATAGGTATTTAGTTTTAAATAGGATTAATTTATTTAAGTATAGTGTAGTGTTAGGTGTAATTGTAACTTAGGTTAGTTTTTATTTTACAGGTAAATATCTCTTTATTTTAGCTAGGTAGCTATTAAATAGTTAATAACTATTTAATAGCTATTGTACCTAGTTAAAATAAATTGAAAGATGCCTGTAAAATAAAAATAAATCCTAAAATAGCTACAATATAATTATTATTTATATTGTAGCTATCTTAGGGTTTATTTTATAGGTAAGTATTTAGTTTTAAATAGGATTAATTTATTTAATAAGAGAAATATTATTTAGATTTATTTAATTAATATTTAAGTTAGGGGGGGTTTAGGTTAGTGTTAGACTTAGGTTTAGGGGTTAATAATTTTATTACAGTGGCGGCGGTGTAGGGGGGGCAGGATAGGGGTTAATACATTTCTAATAGGTGGCGACGGTATAGGGGGGGCAGATTAGGGGTTAATAACTTTAATATAGGTTGCGGCCGGGTCCGAGAGCGGCGGTTTAGGGGTTAAACTATTTATTTAGTTGCGGTGAGGTCTGGGATCGTCAGGATAGGGGTTAATAACTTTACTATATGTGGCGACGGTATAGGGGGCAGGATAGGGGTTACTAGGTATAATGTAGGTGGCGGAGGGGTCGGGGAGCGGCGGTTTAGGGGTTAAACTATTTATTTAGTTGCGGTGAGGTCCAGGATCATCAGGAGAGGGGTTAATAACTTTATTATAGGTGGCGACCGTATAGGGGGGGCAGGATAGGGGTTATTAGCTATAAAGGCTTAAATATCCCTCCCACTTCCCCTATCACCCAGTCATTATGCTGAGGGAACAAGGAAAAGTAGGAGAAACATCAGGGTATAAAAGATGCCAGAAGAAAAAATATAAAAAGGGAGCCGCCCATCAAAAAAATTAATTACGGCAGGGTCGTGGACTCTCCCTGCCAGGAAGGAAAGAAATTTATCTGGTAAGCATAAATTATGTTTTCCTTCCATAAGGCAGGGAGAGTCTACCACTTCATTCCTTACTGTTGGGAAAACTATACCCAAGCTCCAGAGAACACTGACTAAATAATGGGAGGGAACAGAAAAAAAGGTGGGCCCTATTCTGAGACCACCACAGCCTGCAAAACTTTTCTCCCGAAAGCTGCTTCAGCCAAAGCAAACACATCAAAATTGTAAAATTTAGAAAAAGCAGGTAATGTAGACCAGGTAGCCCCCTTACAAATCTGATCCATTGAGGATTCATTTTTAAAAGACCAAGAGGAAGCCACTGCTCTAGTGGAATGAGCCGTTATCCTTTCAGGAGGCTGTCATCCCACTGTCGCATAAGCTAAGCGGATGTCATTCCTCAACCAGAAGGATAGAGAAGTTGTAGTAGCTTTCTGCCCCTTACGCTTCCCAGAATAGATGACAAAGAGGAAGATTGTCTGAATTCCTTAGTAGCCTGAAGATAGAACTTCAAGGCACGAACCACATCTAGATTGTGAAGCAAACGTTCCTTCGCTGCAGAAGGATTAGGACACAAGGAAGGAACAACAATTTCTTTATTAATGTTACGATTTCACACCACCTTAGGGAGGAAGCCTAGTTTAGTGCGTAACCTTATCAGCATGAAAAACCAGATAAGGGGCATCACATTGCAAAGCAGAAATCTCAGAAACTTTGCGTGCAGAGGCAAAAGCAAACAAAAAATAAAAACCTTCCAAGATAACATTTTAATGTCAAAAGTATGCATAGGCTCAAACGGAGCTATGCATAGGCTCAAACGGATCCTGCAGCAAAACATTAAGAACAAGATTTAGGCTCCAAGGCAAAGCCCCAGTTCTAAACACGGGTCTGATCCTAGCAGAGCCTTAACAAAGGACTGCACATCTGGAAGCTCAGCCAATTTTTTGTGCAGTAACACCGACAGGGTTATCTTTCCCTTCAGGGAACTAGCAGATAGGCCCTTCTCCTGTCCATCCTGGAGAAAAGATAACATTCTGGCAACCTTAACTTTATGTCAGGAAAAGCCATGTTCTTCACACCAGTACAAGTAAGTCCTCCACACTTTATGGTAGATACAACAAGTAACTGGCATATGAGCTTGAACCAGTGTTAATAACACTCTCAGAAAACCCTCTCTTGGCTAAGACTAAGCGTTCAATATCCACGCAGTCAGCCTCTGGCGAACGAAAGGACCCTGTATCAGCAGATCTCTGCGACAAGGTAACCTCTACTGAGGAGATGATGACATCCCCACCAGATCCGCAAACCACGTCCTTGGTGGCCACGACGGAGCAATAAAAAGTAGAGATGCTCGCTCCTTCTTGATGCGAGCCACCACACAAGGGAGAAGCAGTAATGGAGGGAAAAGATATACGAGTCTGAACCTCCGTGGTAATGAAAGGGCATCTATCAATCCCGGCTGAGGATCCCTCAACCTCGACCCGTACCTGGGTAGCTTGGAATTGAGGCGGTATGCCATGAAATCTATCTCCAGCATCCCCCACTCACTGCATATCTCTGCAAACACCTTGGGATGAAGAGACCACTCCCCTTTGTGAAAGGATTGCCTGCTGAGGAAGTCCGCTTCCCAGTTTTCCACACCCGGAATGTGGATTGTTGACAGCGTACATTTGTGAGTCTCTGCCCACTCGTTCCCCCTTGATGGTTGATATAGGCAACCGAGGTTATATTATCTGATTGACATCTGATAAACTGGGACGAACCCAGAAGGGGCCAAGCCTTTAAGGCATTGAAGATTCCCCGGAGTTCCAAAATATTGATTGGAAGGGAGAACTCCTCCTGAGTCCACAGACCTTGTGCCTTCTTGGCACCCCAAACGGCTCCCCAGCCGGAAAGGCTTGTGTCCATAGACACAATCTCCCAGTACGGTCTCAAAAAGCACGTGCCTTGGGACAGATGATCTGGACAGAGCTACCAGGAGAGCGAGTCTCTCGACAGGCTGTCCAGTACAATCTGTTGAGACAGATCTGAATGGTCGCTGTTTCATTGTCTCAGCAAACATAGTTATAAGGGTCTGAGATGGAATCTGGCAAAAGGAATGATGTCTATGCAGGACACCATAAGTCCAATTACCTCCATACACTAAGCCACTGAGGGTCTCGAGGAGGCCTGGAGAGCAAGACATGCAGAAGTTAGCTTGCAACATCCCTGATCTGTGAGGAATATTCTCATGGATATGGAGTCTATTATAGTTTTCAGGAAATTCACCCTCGTAATTGGAGTAAGAGAACTCTTTTCCAAGTTTATCTTCCATCCATGTGATCGAAGAAGACTGAGAAGGGACTCCAAATGTTCTTCTGCTAGATGAAAAAATGGTACCTGTACCAAGATATCGCCCAGGTAAGGTGCTACTGCAATACCTCGTGTTCTGGCAACGGCTAGAAGGGCCCCCTTGGAGCAGTAGCTAGGCCAAACGGAAGAGCTAGGGACTGGAAGTGCTGGTCCAGAAAAACAAACCTCAGGAACTGAAAATGTTCCCTGTGAATCGGAAAGTGAAGGTATACATCCTTCAGGTCTATTGTGGTCATAAACTGTCCTTCCTGAACCAGAGGAAGAATTGACCGTATTGTCTCCATCTTAAAAGAGGGAACGCTCAGATACTTGCTTAGGCACTTTAGGTCCTTCTTTGGAACCACAAAAAGGTTTGAATAAAACCCCAAACCTCTTTCTGCTGTAGGTACTGGGACAATTACTCCTAGATAGGAGAGAACCTATATGCAACCTAAGAAGGCAGCCCTCTTTTCTGGTCTTGTCGAAAGAGTAGAGAGTAGGAATCTGCCCCTGGACGGATGAGACTTGAATCCTATCCTGTATCCTTGAGACACAACCTCCAGGACCCAAGGATCCTGTACATCCTGGAACCAAGCATCTGAAAAAAGAGACAGTCTGCCCTCTACTTGAGCCGACCCCAGATCGGGGTCACCCCTTCATGCCGATTTGTTCTCTGCAAGCTTCTTAGTCTGTTTGGACTTATTCCAGGAGTGAGCGGGCTTCCAAGTACTATTGAGCTGCTCAGACTTGGAAGAGGACTGCTGTCGTTGCGACTTGTCAGCACAAAAGGAACGAAAATTAGACATTTGCTGTCCCTTAGGCCTATTCTTCTTATCTTGCGGTAGGACGGTGTCTTTCCCTCCGGTAGACGTAGAGATAATGAGGTCCAGTCCCTTGAAGGGAAGAGTAAGGAGTCTGGATTTAGATGTCATATCTGCAGACCAAGACTTCAACCAGAGAGCCCAGAGAGCTAGAACTACAAAGCCAGCAGCCTTATATATGCAAATAATCTGCATATTTGTGTCACAGATGAAGGAGTTATCAATTCTCAGTGCCTTAATTCTCTCCTGAATACCCTCGAGGGGAGTCTCCACCTCAATGAGCTCTGACAGAGAGTCGCACCAGTAGGTAGCTGCTCCAGCAACTGTGGCTACAGCTGCCGCCGGTTAAAATAAAAACCCTGTATGTTGAAGCATCTTCCTCAGAAACGTTTCTATTTTTGTGTCCATAGGCTCTCTAAAATAAGAACTATCCTCCAGAGGGATTGTAGTATGTTTAGCCAGTGTGGAGATAGCGCCATCCACCTTCAGGATGGAGCCCCACAAATATAATTGAGAGTCAGGGACCGGGAATAATTTTTTAAAAGTTGACGAGGGGGAAAAAAGAAGTTCCTACTCTTTCCCATTCATTACTTACAATGTTCACCATCTTAACTGGCACAGGAAAAGTCAGATGGTCCTTCCTATCTTCGTACACCCTGTTTAATTTAGGGATCTTAGGCTCCACAGGGAGTGTAACTTCTGGAGCATTTAGAGTAGACAGAACCTCCTTTAATAAAAAATGCACATGCTCAATTTTAAATCTAAAGGAGGGTTCCTCCACTGAAGGAGGTTTAGTAACTGAAGTCTCCAACTCAGAAAGTTCACCCTCTGAAGCTACAGAGGTTAACTCATCCTCGGATAGCTGGGATATAGTAGCTAAATCCAACAAATATTTAGATGAGTCTAGGTCAGGAGAACTATGTTTAACCTTTCTCTTGTGTTTGTTAGAGCAAAGTAAGGCACTCTGGGCCGCAGACACCGCCAATTGTAAATGCATGTTAAGGTCTGCTGGAAAAAAGCCCCCTCCAGATGGAGGATTAGTTGAGCCGTGTGGAACTACATGTGGAGCGGGTAATGTAGAAAGGGTAGTAATTTCTCGGGACCCAGATTCCTGAGAAGTAGACAGCTCAGAAGGGCTAATAGCGCTATGATTATTTGCAGGCTTGTCTCCCTTCTTAGACTTTAGAACAGTGTTTAGGCAAATGGAACAAAATTGAGCAGGCGGGCAAACCACAGCCTCATCGCAATATAAACAGGAATTATTAATCAGTACAGAAGGAGTGGAACCTTCTAATGTAGTATCAGAGTACTCCATAGCTTTGTATATACCCACAGAAGGACAATAAATAAGAAACCCTTTTATTTAAAAAAAGGCACCTTAATACTCCCAATGACTGGGGCACTCACGACCTCCTAGACCCAGACAGCTAACAGTGAAAATGCGCCCTTCAGGAGTGATGTCTGCATCAGGATCTTAGGAAATGAAAGAGACTGCACCTGGTCACGTGGTACGTAAGACAGGACTTCCTCCACTAGGAAAAAAGGCGCCAGCTATTATGAGCTGCGCTATATTAGATCTAATACTTACAAACAGTGATACAGTTTCAGATGTGTCTGTAGGTGAGAACTTAGGATCCAGTGATCATCAATCTGTTTGGTTTAGTATTCATGTTCAGGAACTGTACACCCAGACTAAAACAAAAGTTTTAGACTTTAGGACGGCAGATTTTTCATTAATGGGAGAATACCTAAAAAACTATTTAAAGGGGAAAAATCTTATTACAGGGGTTCAAGAACAGTGGGAATTTGTGAAAGGTGCCATTTTAGATGCAACCGCACACTGTATTAGACATGTCTGTAAAAGTAAAAGAAAGCGGAAACCAATTTGGTTTTCCAAAGAAGTAGCACATGCTGTAAAGACAAAAAAGATAGCTTATAAAAATTACAGACACACACAAGCAGATGATGATATGAAAATATGGAGACTCCAACAAAAAAAGACTAAGCAGTTAATTAGGAAGGTTAAAGCTGATGCAGAAGAGAAGATAGCACAGTCAGTAAAACATGGGGACAAAACATTCTTTAGATATATCAGTGAAAGAAGAAAAAATAAGGTAGGAATAGTAAAATTGAAATCAGTTGATGGTAGAATAATAGAAGGAGATAAGCAGATTGCAGACTGTCTCAATGATTACTTCTGTTCTGTTTTCACTAAAGATTGTGAAGATACAATGTCTACATTAAGGGATGCTATGCAAAATAGAAACAAGCTTAACAGTAATCTTTTTACAGAGGATGAGGTTTTGTTAGCATTATCAAAAATAAATGTTACAAAGGCAGTGGGTCCTGATAATATTCATCCAAGGGTTTTAAAAGAACTTCGTTCAGTGCTAACTGTCCCATTAACTGATCTGTTTAATCAGTCACTATTAACAGGAGCTGTCCCAGATGATTGGAGAATAGCAAATGTAATACCTCTTCATAAAAAGGGCAGTAGAGAAGAATCTGGCAACTACAGGCCAGTTAGTTTAACTTCAGTAGTAGGGAAATTAATGGAAAGCCTCTTAAAGGAAAGAATTATGACTTACATAAAGACAAACAATTTAGAGGACCAAAATCAGCATGGTTTTACTTCAGGGAGATCATGTCAGACTAATCTAATTGACTTCTTTGATTATGTAACAAAAGTATTAGACAAGGGAGGAGCAGTTGATGTAGCATATCTAGATTTCAGCAAAGCATTTGACACCGTCCCACACAATAAACTTATTCACAAACTATATCTCCTTGGTCTAGATTCAAAAATTGTGAACTGGGTGGAATGCTGGCTTAAGGACAGAAAACAAAGTGTCTTAGTAAATGGAGTTCATTCAGCAGAGGGGGCTGTTACTAGTGGTGTTCCTCAGGGGTCAGTTCTGGGGCCTGTTTTGTTTAACATATTTATCTGCGATATCAGCAAAGGGCTACAGGGGAAAGTATGTCTCTTTGCAGATGATACAAAAATTTGCAACAGAGTGGATGTTCCAGGGGGGGTAGACAAAATGAGAAGTGATATACAACAATTGGAGGATTGGACAAACGACTGGGATCTAAAGTTTAACACAGCAAAGTGTAAAATAATGCATTTAGGGAAGAAAAATCCAAATGTTAATTACAGACTCAATGACACTTTACTGACTGTTACAGACGAGGAACAGGACTTGGGAATTATTATTTCAGATGATTTAAAACTTAGTAAACAATGTAGTAAGGCAGCGAGTAAGGCTAGCAGAATGCTTGGATGTATTGGTAGAGGTATTTGCAGCAGAAATAGTAAGGTTCTTATGCCACTTTATAGATCATTAGTTAGGCCTCATCTTGAGTATTGTGTGCAGTTCTGGAGGCCATATCTTCAGAAGGATATTAACAAACTTGAATCTGTGCAAAGGAGGGCTACCAAAATGGTACATGGTCTAAAAAATAAAACTTACCAGGATAGGCTCAATGACCTAAATATGTATAGCTTAGAGGAGAGAAGGGAAAGAGGTGATATGATAGCAACTTTCAAGTACATTAAAGGGTTTAGTAAAACTGAGGCTGTGGGTATTTTACATAAAATGGAAAATTCAAGAACAAGGGGTCATGAGCTCAAGCTAAAGGGTAGTAGATTCAGGAGTAATTTGAGGAAGCACTTCTTTACAGAAAGAGTGATTGATTTATGGAATAAACTTCCTCAAGAGGTAGTAGCAACAAACACTGTGGGGGACTTTAAAAATGCATGGGACAAGCATAGGGCTATCCTACGAACTAGATAAGTTTATACTGTTAGGTAAGGTGGGGCAGACTTGCTGGGCCTATGGCTCTTATCTGCCGTCAATATCTATGTTTCTATGTAACACTTCAAAAACAAAAGTGAAACCTGTTTGTTCCAAGCCAAAAACACACAGCCTATGAGCCTAAATAAACTCTCACATTAAGCAGATATAAATCTTCAAACTTTTCAAATAATCTCCCTGAATAAGATATTATCCCTTGATCCTATTGAGGTATAAAGGAGCCACACTATGACCCTGTATAGCGTTTTAAAATGTATATATAAAAAACTGTCTTACCCTCCAGGATCCATGCTGTGGAACAGGCACAGCCTCTCAAGTGTGACAGTCTTGCTGCAGCGCTTCTGACATGGACTTGAGTGTGTAGCAGCAAGCAGTGAAACTCGGCAGCACTGACTGCTCGGGAGCTGTTAGCGACAGTCTGGATGGGTTCACAGAAAAACTTTCCCTGCATCTTCAGACTCTAACTTCCCTCAATACTCTCACTGAGAGGTTGACATGATTACTTAAAACTCCATTCTTTTCTCGAAGGAAACATACCCATACAGGACTATCCAAATCTTCTGCCACTTCTCTGCCACCTCCTATAGTGACGAAAGGCAAAGTATGACTGGGGGATAGGGGAAGTGGGAGGGATAGTTAAGCCTTTGGCTGGGGTGTCTTTGCTTCCTGCTGGTGGCCAGGTGTGGTATTTCCCAACAGTAAGAAATGAAGTCATGGACTCTCCCTGCCTTATGGAAGGAAATTTTATCTTTTTAGGCTTGCACCTTTTGTTGATCTATTGACGAGTTTTATTTGGGTATGGGGTATTTAATTCATGCTCAGTTTTTGTTTGCTTTGGGGTCATCTGTCATAAACTATTTAGTCCTTATTGACACCTATGTATACACATCACACTATGTCTTGATCTTTTATAGATCATCTTGACATGTTTATTTATCTGTTGTGCACATGCTTAATTATAACCTTTTGCACACACTGTCACCTGCTTGGAAGACTGCCAGAGGAGGGCCTATCAGGCCTTTAAAAGTTTGGTTTGTTCACTGTTTGTTTATCAGAGGAGGGGGTTATTTTGCCCCAAAACTTCACATTTCAATAAAATTTCACTTGAAGTTTATGTTGACTGAAGACCAGTAAGTGATTTATTTGTATTCTTCAATTTGTATCCTGTAATTTGTATATATATATATATATATATATATATATATATATAGTAGACAAAGTCTGAGGAAGGGGATACGTTCCCCGAAACATTACATTAAAGGCACCTGTTGTTAATGTCCAGTGAGTGCAAGCCTGCTTTATTTGTCTACTATGAGATTCTACATGCACCCTGGCAGTTGAACCATTAAGTGAGAGTGCTCTCCTGCTGTATATTCTCTCTATATATAGATATATATAGATAGAAATATATATATATATATATATATATATATATATACACACAGTATATGTTTATATGTGTGTACAGATCTATTTTGTATTTATATGTATATATATGTATTTACAGACATAGATATACACATAAAAACATAGGTATATATATATATATATATATATATATATATATATATATATATATATATATATATATATATATATATGTGTGTGTGTGTGCATCGGACCCCTTAGCAATGAAGTAGCTGAAAACATGTAAAACCATATTTATGCAATAATCATATTTAATAAAGTGTTTATTTACTATAAATATTTCACATTCCAATGTTCTTCACATAAGGGAATATGTTCTAAGTATTTTTAAATAGATATTCCTATAGATATCTGTATATATCTAAACCTATAAATAATATATATATATATATATACAGGGAGTGCAGAATTATTAGGCAAGTTGTATTTTTGAGGATTAATTTTATTATTGGTCAACAACCATGTTCTCAATGAACCCAAAGAACTCATTAATATCAAAGCTGAATAGTTTTGGAAGTAGTTTTTAGTTTGTTTTTAGTTATAGCTATTTTAGGGGGATATCTGTGTGTGCAGGTGACTATTACTGTGCATAATTATTAGGCAACTTAACAAAAAACAAATATATACCCATTTCAATTATTTATTTTTACCAGTGAAACCAATATAACATCTCAACATTCACAAATATACATTTCTGACATTCAAAAACAAAACAAAAACAAATCAGTGACCAATATAGCCACCTTTCTTTGCAAGGACACTCAAAAGCCTGCCATCCATGGATTCTGTCAGTGTTTTGATCTGTTCACCATCAACATTGTGTGCAGCAGCAACCACAGCCTCCCAGACACTGTTCAGAGAGGTGTACTGTTTTCCCTCCTTGTAAATCTCACATTTGATGATGGACCACAGGTTCTCAATGGGGTTCCGATCAGGTGAACAAGGAGGCCATGTCATTAGATTTTCTTCTTTTATACCCTTTCTTGCCAGCCACGCTGTGGAGTACTTGGACGCGTGTGATGGAGCATTGTCCTGCATGAAAATCATGTTTTTCTTGAAGGATGCAGACTTCTTCCTGTACCACTGCTTGAAGAAGGTGTCTTCCAGAAACTGGCAGTAGGACTGGGAGTTGAGCTTGACTCCATCCTCAACCCGAAAAGGCCCCACAAGCTCATCTTTGATGATACCAGCCCAAACCAGTACTCCACCTCCACCTTGCTGGCGTCTGAGTCGGACTGGAGCTCTCTGCCCTTTACCAATCCAGCCACGGGCCCATCCATCTGGCCCATCAAGACTCACTCTCATTTCATCAGTCCATAAAACCTTAGAAAAATCAGTCTTGAGATATTTCTTGGCCCAGTCTTGACGTTTCAGCTTGTGTGTCTTGTTCAGTGGTGGTCGTCTTTCAGCCTTTCTTACCTTGGCCATGTCTCTGAGTATTGCACACCTTGTGCTTTTGGGCACTCCAGTGATGTTGCAGCTCTGAAATATGGCCAAACTGGTGGCAAGTGGCATCTTGGCAGCTGCACGCTTGACTTTTATCAGTTCATGGGCAGTTATTTTGCGCCTTGGTTTTTCCACACGCTTCTTGCGACCCTGTTGACTATTTTGAATGAAACGCTTGATTGTTCGATGATCACGCTTCAGAAGCTTTGCAATTTTAAGAGTGCTGCATCCCTCTGCAAGATATCTCACTATTTTTGACTTTTCTGAGCCTGTCAAGTCCTTCTTTTGACCCATTTTGCCAAAGGAAAGGAAGTTGCCTAATAATTATGCACACCTGATATAGGGTGTTGATGTCATTAGACCACACCCCTTCTCATTACAGAGATGCACATCACCTAATATGCTTAATTGGTAGTAGGCTTTCAAGCCTATACAGCTTGGAGTAAGACAACATGCATAAAGAGGAGGATGTGGTCAAAATACTCATTTGCCTAATAATTCTGCACTCCCTGTGTATATATATATATATATATATATATACTGTATATATTTAACCAAAATATCATCATATATATAGAAATATATGTTAATGAATAAATAGAACACTTTCTTCTATGTGAAGAACATTGGAATGTTAAATATTAATATTTTATGTCGGGTAGCACACTTAAGTAAACGCTAGCGGGTTTGCATGCGAGTAAGGTTTTTTTTTTTTAAATTTTACACACTCCATTGAAGTCTATGGAGGAATACGTTAACGTGGCTGCCATATTCAAAATTTGTCTTTTTGCGTGTGTAGAAATCTACACACTGTGAATCCTCTCCAACTTTCTAACCTTATTCAAAAACGCCTTCCCCACACTTCCACGGTATCCTGCCCTGACCTTGCTACAAACCACTATAACAATACTCTCTCCTCTGCACTCGACACCCTTGCTCCTCCACAAATACACAAAACCCCATGTCGCCAGCTTCAGCCCTGGCACTCTCAGCAAACACGCTATCTACAAAAATGCTCCCGTGTTGCTGAACGTGCCTGGAGGAAATCCCGCTCTGAACCTGATTTCCTACACTATAAGTTCATTCTTTATTCTTACTCCTCTGACCTTTACTTAGTCAAGCAAAACTACTTCTCTTCTCTCATATCTTCTCACTCCTCAAACCCTAAACGTCTCTTCTCCACTTTCAACACTCTCCTCTATCCACCTGCACCACCCCCCTCATCTGACTTTAGTGCTCAAGACTTGACAGACTACTTTTTCAACAAAACACTTACCATCAGACGTAACATCCCATCACAAGACTGCAACCTTTCATCTCTGCCCTCGGTCACCCCCTACAACACTCTCAGTACCTTCCCCCCAACCACTGAGAATGAAGTGAGTTCCGTAATATCTTCCTCACACCTCACTATCTGCCCCCTTGACCCTATCCCTTCACATCTAATACCTTCTCTGTCCTCTACCCTCACCCCAGCTCTTACTCACATATTCAACCGATCCCTTACTACTGGTTCATTTCCATCATCCTTCAACCATGCAAAGGTCACCCCCATCCTCAAAAAACCCTCCCTCTACCACAATTCTCCCGCAAACTACCGCCCCATATCACTACTTCTGGTAGCTTCTAAAGTCCTGGAAAAACTAGTTTTCGATTGCCTAACACACTTCCTATCCTCCAACTCATTGATTGACCCTCTGCAATCTGGCTTCCGTCCACAACACTCAACTGAGACTGCCCTCACCAAGGTTACTAACGATCTTCTATCTGCTAAAAACAATGGCCACTATTCTATACTTATCTTACTTGACCTGTCTGCTGAGTATGGACAGAGAATATTGTGAATCGATCACTAGAGGGCGCTAATAAAAAAATATAAAGTCTAAATGTGCCTAAAATATAAAATGTCTATTACATAGAAGTAACAACCAAATGTTGCAATGTGTATCCAAGTGAGGATAATATATAAATCAATCTCTCCTATTAAACAGTGATCTGTCATATATATTGATTAGTGATACAAAAATATATATATGTGAGCGTCTAAAATCACTAAAAATATCAGTGTATAAAGCAGCACCTCTCAACACAAATACTAAAAACGCAATGTGTATCAAGTTTTTTTTTTTTTTTTTTTAAGCTTGATACACATTGCTTTTTTGACCTGTCTGCTGCCTTTGACACTGTTGACCATCCCCTCCTCCTACAGACTCTCAGCTCCCTTGGGCTCTGTGACATTGCCCTCTCCTGGATCCACTCTTATCTCTCTAACAGGTGCTTTTCTTTCTCATTTGCTGGCGACTCATCCTCTTCTCTGCCTCTGTCTGTTGGAGTACCTCAAGGATCTGTTCTAGGCCCTCTACTCTTCTCTATTTATACTTCCTCACTGGGTAAACTTATCAGTAGCTAAGGCTTCAACTATCACCTCTATGCTGATGATACTCAGATCTATCTATCCACCCTTGCACTCTCTCCTCTGTCATCAGCGACTGCTTATCTGGCATTTCTTCCTGGATGGCCTCTCACCACCTAAAAATCAACATGTCCAAGACTGAGCTTCTTCTAATCCCCCCAACTAATTCTACTCCATTTTCTAACTTTACTATCACTGTCGGTGACACCACTATCTCCCCATCACCCCAAGTCCACTGCCTAGGAGTTACGCTCGACTCCAATCTGTCCTTCATACCCCACATCCAATCGCTCTCTTCATCCTGTCGCAACCACCTACGCAATATCTCCAAAATTTGTCCTTTCCTGAGTGCTGAAACTACTAAACAGCTAATCCATTCCCTAGTAATTTCCCGGCTTGACTACTGTAACAACCTACTAACTGGCCTTCCTCTCTCCTGCCTCTCCCCCCTTCAATCCATCCTAAATACCTCTGCTAGGCTAATCCACCTCTCCCGACGCTCTGTATCTGCCGCACCCCTCTGTGAGTCCCTTCACTGGCTCCTCATTCACAGCATAGATTTGCCGAAATCCAGCTCATGAAAACGCTTTGGAGGCAGTATGGAACATCTGGAATGAGCTCTTTCTGAACAACAGCAGAAAAACGTCTCTGATCCAGAATCCAGGAAGAAGAGGGGGCCAGGAAGATGTGTTCTCTACTTTTAAGGTAAGCATGGGGGGCTCCTCCCTCCTAAGCAACAATGTTTCCACTAACCTCCCTAGCCTGCCCTCTTCTCCTATATCACTCCCTCCTGCCTTAACCCTTAGCTTGCTACAGGCCTATGCTGGGCCCTATACTGCTATTTTCATTAATTTGTTTTATAACATTGTATGCAACGAGAGGTAAACAGTTACAAGATAGTTGCTCCTTTGATTTTTGTGGAATTTAACAGGAGGTGGGTAATAATCTTTATGAATTTCTCAATTCACAATGATGCAGTGAGATTTGTTTCCACTAAAATTTTAATGAGTGGATTTTATTCAATCTAGACCTTTGACATTGTTACACTAGAATCGTATTTATTACTGTAAATATCTGGCCTTAGCAGAGGAGAAAAAGATTAAAAAAATTGTTTTTGTTTGAGGCATTGGCCCAGACTGAGACTGGCAATAATCCAGAAGTAGAAACCTTTAGGAAAAGCTTGCCTACCCAGACCGTAGCGGAGTGCTCGCCAAAGTGGTGGAGAGGAAAAAAAGAGGGTGGCACTGAAAACACATGGAAAATTATAACAATACACTTTTATTTTAAATATTAAAATGTACACATGGAGCAGCACAGAAAGTCTAGCATGTTTAGTGTCCCTAGTAGTGCTTAATCAGAATAAACTCTTCGGGATTTTAAGAGAAAAACTTGCCTAAATAACTAGAGAATTTTTTTCATTTTTGCTATCATATTATAGGGTCATCACAAGAAAGGACAACTGTCACTTTAATTGGATTTACATCTTTAGCACTGTCTACAATGATCGCTAGAGTGCACCTAAGGTTGACACCTTAGCCTTGTTTTTAATGGATACTTATACATGCTGCAGGGTGTGCCGAAGGGAACAGGAATAGTGATCTCCAGCCTCAATATACGTGTGTTGTGCTGGGGCGCAATGCATGTTACCTTAAAGGGACATTAAACACTAAATACATGCTAGATAAAATGATGCATTCAAAGAAAATATTAGTCCATGAGTAACATGTAGATGTGTTTTTTAAAGTTTCATTAGTTGTTTAAAAATTGACAAAATAAGTGTAAACTTTTAGTGTCTATAAAACACTGGGAGCTGCCATGTTGTAACTTGTGTTACCTTCTCTGCTGTGGCCAATTAGGGACAGTTATAAATAAGTCACTAGAGTGTGCAGCCAATGGCTGTGCTGGATTTAACAGTGTTCTGCACTTCCATTTCTAACAGGAACTGAAAAGCTCACAATTTAAGAATGGAATTACAGGCAAAGAGGACAAAATAAATAATGAAAGTATATTGCAGAGTTGTTTTATATATATATATGAGTTATCATTTTATATTACCATCTCAAAGTGTTTACTGTCCCTTTAAGCACACCCTGAAACATGGGTAATTTAAAACACTGCTACTGAAACTAGTACACTGAGCAAATGTAATGTTGGACACTACTACATAAACGTGTTTGAACATTATAATTGCGTGTTAAACATGGCGGAGGCATCATGTACTTTGCAAACAGCTGTATAGACAGCAATTACGTGTGCAATTAATAAAAATAGCTTCATCCACACATGAAAACAAATATTAACCCCTTAACAACCAGCGTCGTACCCTGTACAACACTGGTCGTTATGCCCTTAAGGACCAGCAATGTACCCTGTACATCGCTGCAGTCCTGGGCTTCTCTCTGCCGCAATCTCGCTCAAAATAGCGAGATTGCGCTATTTCTTCATGCCCCATGAGTGGGGCACTGCAGAAATATATTTGCATATATTGATGCAGAGAAGGCCACTCTGTGGCTAAGGAGGGAGGCGGGTGGGTGGCCCATCGCTGGAGGGGGGGGAGGTGGGCGGGAGTTGTGCAGGAGTTGCATGCGACGATTGGGAAAAAACCCCCACTGAAAGTGGCAGGGAGGAGGAAGGAGTTAGTGGGGAGGGGGAGAGGGGGGGATCCTGGTTATATTGCTGAGTGATGGGAATAGGAGGGTGGGAAGTCAATCTGGGAGGGGGGGAGGGTATTGGGGGGGCAGCTACACTACAGAAAAAATTGTGCTTTTTTATGCCTAATTTGCAGCAAACTAACGGCTAGATTTAGAGTTCTGCGGCCAAAGGGGTGCATTAGCTACGCATGCTTTTTTTCTCCCGCACCTTTTAAATACCGCTGATATTTAGAGTTCACAGAAGGGCTGCGTTAGGCTCCAAAAAAGGGAGCGTAGAGCATATTTACCGCCACTGCAACTCTAAATACCAGCGTTGCTTACGGACGCGGCCAGCTTCAAAAACGTGCTCGTGCACGATTCCCCCATAGAAAACAATGGGGCCATTTGAGTTGAAAAAAAAACCTAACACCTGCAAAAAAGCAGCGTTCAGCTCCTAACGCAGCCCCATTGTTTTCTATGGGAAAACACTTCCTACGTCTGCACCTAACACCCTAACATGTACCCCGAGTCTAAACACCCCTAACCTTACACTTATTAACCCCTAATCTGCTGCCCCCGCTATCGCTGACACCTGCATATTTTTTTAACCCCTAATCTGCCGCTCCGTACACCGCCGCAACCTACATTATACCTATGTACCCCTAATCTGCTGCCCCTAACACCGCCGATCCCTATATTATATTTATTAACCCCTAATCTGCCACCCTTGCTATCGCTGACCCTTCATATTATTATTAACCCTAATCTGCCGCTCCGTACACCGCCGCAACCTACATTATACCTATGTACCCCTAATCTGCTGCCCCTAACACCGCCGACCCCTATATTATATGTATTAACACCTAATCTGCCCCCCACAATGTCGCCGCCAGCTACCTACAATAACTAAACCCTAATCTGCCGACCGGATCTCGCCGCTACTCTAATAAATGGATTAGCCCCTAAAGCTAAGTCTAACCCTAACACTAACACCCCCCTAAGTGAAATATAATTTAAATCTAACAAAATAAATTAACTCTTATTATTTAAATTATTCCTATTTAAAGTTAAATACTTACCTGTAAAATAAACCCTAATATAGCTACAATATAAATTATAATTATATTGTAGCTATTTTAGGATTAATATTTATTTTACAGGCAACTTTGTAATTATTTTAACCAGGTACACTAGCTATTAAATAGTTAATAACTATTTAATAGCTAAAATAGTTAAAATAATTACAAAATTACCTGTAAAATAAATCCTAACCTAAGTTACAATTAAACCTAACACTACACTATCAATAAATAAATTAAATAAACTACCTACAATTACCTACAATTAAACCTAACACTACACTATCAATAAATTAATTAAATACAATACCTACAAATAACTACAATTAAATAAACTAACTAAAGTACAAAAAATAAAAAAGAACTAAGTTACAAAAAATAAAAAAATATTTACAAACATTATTACAACAATTTTAAACTAATTACACCTACTCGAAGCCCCCTAATAAAATAACAAAGACCCCCAAAATAAAAAAATGCCCTACCCTATTCTAAATTTAAAAAGTTCAAAGCTCTTTTACCTTACCAGCCCTGAAAAGGGCCCTTTGCGGGGCATGCCCCGAAGAATTCAGCTCTTTTGCCTGTAAAAAAAACCATACAATACCCCCCCAACATTACAACCCACCACCCACATACCCCTAATCTAACCCAAAACCCCCTTAAATAAACCTAACACTAAGTCCCTGAAGATCTTCCTACCTTATCTTCACCATGCCAGGTTCACCGATCCGTCCACCGAAGTCTTGATCCAAGCCTCCGAAATCTTGATCCAAGCCCAAGCGGGGGCTGAAGAGTGACGTCCATCCTCCGGCTGAAGTCTTGATCCAAGCGGGCAGAAGAGGACATCCGGACCGGCAAACATCTTCATCCAAGCCGCATCTTCTATGTTCTTCAATCCGATGACGACCGGCTGATCTTCAAGACCTCCAGCGCGGATCCATCCATCTTCACCGACGACTTCCCGACGAATGACGGTTCCTTTAAGGGACATCATCCAAGATGGCGTCCGTCAAATTCCGATTGGCTGATAGGATTCTATCAGCCAATCGGAATTAAGGTAGGAAAATTCTGATTGGCTGATGGAATCAGCCAATCAGATTCAAGTTCAATCCGATTGGCTGATCCAATCAGCCAATCAGATTGAGCTCGCATTCTATTTGCTGTTCCGATCAGCCAATAGAATGCGAGTTCAATCTGATTGGCTGATTGGATCAGCCAATCGGATTGAACTTGAATCTGATTGGCTGATTCCATCAGCCAATCAGAATTTTCCTACCTTAATTCCGATTGGCTGATAGAATCCTATCAGCCAATCGGAATTCGACGGACGCCATCTTGGATGACGTCCCTTAAAGGAACCGTCATTCGTCGGGAAGTCGTCGGTGAAGATGGATGGATCCGCGCTGGAGGTCTTGAAGATCTGCCGGTCGTCATCGGATTGAAGAACAGAGAAGATGCGGCTTGGATGAAGATGTTTGCCGGTCCGGATGTCCTCTTCTGCCCGCTTGGATCAAGACTTCAGCCGGAGGATGGACGTCACTCTTCAGCCCCCGCTTGGGCTTGGATCAAGATTTCGGAGGCTTGGATCAAGACTTCGGTGGACGGATCGGTGAACCTGGCATGGTGAAGATAAGGTAGGAAGATCTTCAGGGGCTTAGTGTTAGGTTTATTTAAGGGGGGTTTGGGTTAGATTAGGGGTATGTGGGTGGTGGGTTGTAATGTTGGGGGGGGTATTGTATGTTTTTTTTTACAGGCAAAAGAGCTGAATTATTTGGGGCATGCCCCGCAAATGGCCCTTTTCAGGGCTGGTAAGGTAAAAGAGCTTTGAACTTTTTTAATTTAGAATAGGGTAGGGCATTTTTTTATTTTGGGGGTCTTTGTTATTTTATTAGGGGGCTAAGAGTAGGTGTAATTAGTTTAAAATTGTTGTAATTTTTTTCTAATGTTTGTAAATATTTTTTTATGTTTTGTAACTTAGTTCTTTTTTATTTTTTGTACTTTAGTTAGTTTTTTTATTTGTAGGTATTGTATTTAATTAATTTATTGATAGTGTAGTGTTAGGTTTAATTGTAGATAATTGTAGGTAGTTTATTTAATTTATTTATTGATAGTGTAGTGTTAGGTTTAATTGTAACTTAGGTTAGGATTTATTTTACAGGTAATTTGTAATTATTTTAACTAGGTAACTATTAAATAGTTCTTAACTATTTAATAGCTATTGTACCTGGTTAAAATAAATACAAAGTTGCCTGTAAAATAAATATTAATCCTAAAATAGCTACATTATAATTATAATTTATATTGTAGCTATATTAGGGTTTATTTTACAGGTAAGTATTTAGCTTTAAATAGGAATAATTTATTTAATAAGAGTTAATTTATTTCGTTAGAATAAAATTATATTTAACTTAGGGGGGTTTTAGGGTTAGGGTTAGAATTAGCTTTAGGGGTTAAAAAATGTATTATAGTAGCGGTGAGCTCCGGTCGGCAGATTAGGGGTTAATACTTGAAATTAGGTGTCGGCGATGTTAGGGAGGGCAGATTAGGGGTTAATACAATTTATTATAGGGTTATTGAGGCGGGAGTGAGGCGGATTAGGGGTTAATAACTTTATTATAGTAGCGGTGAGCTCCGGTCGGCAGATTAGGTGTTAATAATTGTAGGTAGGTGGCGGCGACGTTGGGGGCGGCAGATTAGGGATTAATAAATATAATATAGGGGTCGGCGGTGTTAGGGGCAGCAGATTAGGGGTTCATAGGGATAACGTAGGTGGCAGCGGTGTGCGGTCGGCAGATTAGGGGTTAAAAAAATTTAATAGAGTGGCGGTGATGTGGGGGGACCTCGGTTTAGGGGTACATAGGTAGTTTATGGGTGTTAGTGTACTTTAGAGCACAGTAGTTAAGAGCTTTATAAACCGGCGTTAGCCCAGAAAGCTCTTAACTCCTGGCTTTTCTCTGCGGCTGGAGTTTGTTGTTATATTTCTAACGCTCACTTCAGCCAAGACTCTAAATACCGGCGTTAGAAAGATCCCATTGAAAAGATAGGATACGCAAATGGCGTAATGGGATCTGCGGTATGGAAAAGTCGCGGCTGCAAAGTGAGCGTTAGACCCTTTCCTGACTGACTCCAAATACCAGCGGGCGGTAAAAACCAGCGTTAGGAGCCTCTAACGCTGGTTTTGACGGCTACCGCCCAACTCTAAATCTAGCCGTAAGATGGCAGCAATTAGGTAGATGGGGGATGGTTAGAGAGCTGTTTGGGGGGATAAGGGAGGTTGAGGGGTAAGGGGGGATCCTACACTGCAGAAAATATTTATAAAAAAATTATGAAAAAAAGTGATCTCTACACTAAAGCTAAAATTAACCCTACAAGCTACCTAATTAACCCCTTCTTTGCTGAGCAAAATACAAGTGTGGTGCACAGCTGCATTTAGCGGCCTTCTAATTACCAAAAGCAATGCCAAAGCCATATATGTCTGCTATTTCTGAACAAAGGGGATCCCAGAGAACCATTTACAACCATTTGTGCCATGATTGCACTAGCAGTTTGTAAATAATTTCAGTGAGAAACCTAAAATTGTGAAAACGTTAACAATTTTTTTTATTTCATCGCATTTAGTGCTTGGTGGTGAAACAGTGGCATGAAATACACCAAAATGGGCCTATATCAATACTTTGGGTTGTCTACTAAAAAAAATATATAGTTTTGAAAGGTAAATATAAAAAAGGCTCTATTTCTGTTTAAATGTAGTGATAGCAAAAATGCTAAAAATGCTCTAGTCTTTTGGGGAAGTTTTTGTCTGAAATGCCCGGTCCTTAAGGGGTTAAAACACATTTATAGAGATTTATTTTGAGTGCATGAACAATGTTCCAAACATATGCACATTGTGCAAACACAAATAAGTTTATGTAATGCACATGCTTATCTTGAATGGAGTTTTTACTTGTATATATGCTGTATGGTACAAAGTGGCCTCTGTAAATACATAGGCGACTACATGGGACAGATTATTTTGGGTTTAAAGGGACAGTGTACTAGAATAATTACATACATCCTACTATAAACATTCATTTAGTAGTATTACATTTAACTAGATTATTTTAAATATTGAAACATTATCATAGAGTTATGAATAACTAGAAATAGTTTATTCAAATTGCAAGATATATCCAAATATTTTTAACTTCTTAAAAATAGATATACACTGCAGCTGGTTAAAAACAAATTGCAAACACATAAAGGATGTACACTACACTGTAACTTAAAGAGATACTAAACCCAATCTTTTTCTTTCATAATTCAGATTTTTTTAAATTTATTTTACAGGTAAGTTTTTATTTATTTTAAAGATAGTTATATTGTAAATTTCATTTTAAGTTAGGGGGGTGTTAGGTTTAGGGGTTACTCATTTAATTTAGTGATTTGCAATGTGGGGGGCCAGCGGCTTAGGTGTTAACAGGTTTAGTTTAGTATAAGCAATGTGGGGGGGTCGGCGGTTTAGGGGTTAATAGGTTTATTATAGGAGTAGCGATGTGGGGGACCGGCGATTTAGGTGCTAATAGCTTAATATAGTGTTGGTGATGTGGGTGGGCGCTGGTTTAGGGATTAACAACTTTATTATAGTAGTAGCGATGTGGGGGGCTGGCAGTTTAGGGGTTAATAGGTTTATTTAGTGTCAACGATGTCGGGGCGGCGGTTTAGGGGTAAATAGTTTATTTAGGTGTTAGCGATGCGGTGTGTGGGGGTTTAGGGGTTAATAAGTTTATTTAGTGTCGGCTATGCAGGGGGGTGGTGGATTAGGAGTATTTAGACTAGGGGTTTATGTTAGGGTGTTAGGTTTTAACGTAACTTTCTTTTACTGCGATCACCAATCTGCTTAACGCACCATACTGCACAACAAAAGAAGGTTTTTCATTAACTTGTAATGGCAGCCCTATGGAGAGTGCGATATCACACATTTTTTTGGATTATTTACGCACCCAGTTTAGCGCACAACTTGTAATCTTGGTGAAAGACAGTAAGGGAAAGATATATAGCAGAGTAAGCCTAGATAAGTCATTAGGGTGCAATTTAAGTTCTTGGAATTAAAATTTCAGAGCTTTATTACACGAAAACTGGGAAAATAAATAATTAAAGTATATTGCAAAGTTGTTTCATTATACATAACTAAAAATATTATATACAAAACTCAAGACGCTTACTGTTCCAATTAGCTGTGGGTGCCTCTGGCCCACTGGCATAAGTACTCCTTTTGGCTTCAGTTATCAAGCTGCAAAGCTCCCTTGTAGCCTTTGAGGTGCAGGCTCATGTGAACCTGATTACTGCAAGTTAAGAAGCAGCTGTCTTAGAGAGATAAATCACCATGAATATGCACATATGTGGATACTCCTAAATGTAATGAAAGATGCGCCCCTAAAGTCACATAAAAAGAGCCCCTCCTCAAACCCACCCAAATTCTACCACTCAATACCAGTGCTCACTCTGAGCTCATGATAATGCTTTCACCTAACAAGCAGTCCTTATAAATGCACATTACATAACTTCCAACTAAGCAAATTGCATTGATTACATTAAAAAAGCGCCAAAACATATTAGTATGATCATTTCATTCCTACAGAGATCATGAAAAAAAAAATGTGATGATTAAATATGTTCAATAAGGCCAATACTAATATGACATCAGGAGCCCCATCAGGTATATATATATATATATATATATATATATATATATATATTTGTACTGAATATTGTGGGTACCAAGGATAAGCCCTGTCTGCAGTGTGTAAGGCATCGTATAGGTGTCTCAACATATTAAGCGTCAGATTACGAGTGGAGCGCAAAGATTTGAACCCGAGCAATAAGGGGTGTATCGCGGGTGTTTGCTCTCATCAGGGTAGCACGCGAGCGAAAACAGTTTACTTTCAACTCATAATACGAGCACAACCCAACAAATGCGAAAAGCTTACATGTGGCGCAATTAACGCGCAAGCGGGAGCGTTTATTAGAGCACCACTTGTAATCTGGCCCTAAGTGATTAATATGTGACAAAAATGACATGGAGAATTTCACAGTGGTCTCATATTTTGATGTTAGCAATATTTATTTGCAAGAATATGTTGTGTTTCCTACGTGTAATTGCATTTATTAAAGTCTGTGTGATACATCTATGCACCTTTAATAATAAATATCACTTATTTTATTCTTAGATAACCTATTAAAATATTATTTTTTAAATAACAGTTGTTTGTTAATTTACATTTTCATTTTTGTAAACTTGACTGTAATGCAAACATTTACACTTTTCTATGTATATCAAGAACCTATATAAGACTGTACATGTGTTATTCTATAAAAAATAAATAATAACAAATATATTCAGTACAGGAGTAGATATCATGTAAAATGGTGCATGAGTTTGCTAAAATATTTTTAAAATTGTATTCAGTCTTGCAGTCCGTCTGTCTGTCAATAAATTCTAAAAATGTGGGCTAAACCTTGTTGTGCTGACGAGTAGTGATGTGTCTCCAATAGGATATAATGGGATACGCAACATCAGCAAAAGTCAGCTGACATCACTACTGAGATGAGATGTAGGCAATGTGTGTGTGGGGAGGTGGTTTGTCTTTAAAGTGTGTTTACACAAAATAGGCTGTGCATTAACAAAAAAGAATTTGTTAATTTCAAATTATTCTATGTAAATTCAGTTTCACTTTAGATTCACTAGATTTGTCACACTGGGAAATAGCAGTGAGACTGATATGGCTGAAAAGGGATAGCTAAGATGGAGGACAGTGCTTTGAATATTAGAAACCCACTGTGATGTTTCCACCTTAAAATACAGGTTACACCAATGGAATGCCCAGTAAACTCCCATGGAACACCTGCATATTTGTCATGTCTGCAATCAACTTTGTTAATAAAGACCAAAAAAAAAATCCTATTAAAACTATAGGAGCTTGGGACTGTATTGCATAAAGTGTGTAAACTGTAAGCGTGATTGTACTAATCTTTTTTTGTGTCCTTAGGTATCTATTTTTACGTATTTTAATATTGCACATTTTTATTATTCTTATTTACATTATGTCCGCTGCACATCGATAAATGCCAACGGCATACACTGTCGGCATTTATCATTGCACTAGCCGCTAGCAGGGGGTGTCAATCAACCTGATCATATCCAATGAGGCTGATTGCTGTCCGCCGCCTCAGAGTTGGTGGACGAGTTTAAGAGCAGCGGTCTTATGACTGCTGCTTTTTAACTTACATTTCTGTGAGCTGGAAAGTATGGGGGTGGATAGCAGCATCCACTGCTTGGTAAATCTACCCTATAAAATTAATCTCAAAAACAGTGAGTCACAATAAAAAAAAAATGAGAAAAATTACTCTAAATGATTTGTGATGTACTGGGATACTGCTGTCAAATTCTCTCAGATCAAAGTACTGTTGAAGGTAAGAGTACAATGAAATGACCTAAAACATGAATAGACCAGAAACGAACCCTTTCCTTGCTAAATTTTGTTAATATATTCTTTAAAAAAAAAAATCCGAATATGAAAGGATTTAAATGCAAAATTGAATGGACATTGTGAAAACAATATTTTAATATCTGAACCAGTTTTTTTTGTAAGCTATTTTAATGTTTAATACAGCTATGACTATGAGGTGAGCATGTGTGGTTGCTATTGGAAGCCAAAAAGAGCTGAGTAAAAATCCACTGATTTAACATGGCTCAACTAATTTCGTTTTACTTAAAGGGACACTGAAGCCAAATTTTTTCTTTTGTGATTCAGATAGAGCATGCAATTTTAAGCAACTTTCTAATTTACTCCTATTAGCAATTTTTCTTCTTTCTCTTGCTATCTTTATTTATTTATTTATTTTTTTATATCTTTATTTATTGAGAAAACCCTCAACTGGTGTACCACAACAGGTAAAATACATACATAGGTATCAACACTGTAAGTTACATAGAATCCACTTCATAAGAGACATATAGGTCTGATATATTCCTGAAGTGAGAAACACCCATCCGGGCATTCATTTTCTTTTTTAATAAACCAGAGGAGGGGGGAGGGAATGGGGGGATAGGAGAAGGATAAAAGGGGTTGGGAGGGGGGGGTTAGTGGGGAAAGGACAGGGGAATGGGGCCGGGGAGGGGGGGAACGTGTTAGGGAAGAAAAGAAGGGAGACACATTAAGGGGAAAAGGAGGAAAAAGGGGTCATGTCACCCTCCTAACTGGGTATTTCAAGAAGGGTTATACAATCATGCGCTCTATTTCAAAACAAGACAACAGGGCAACAAAGTTCAAAACTTTAAAAACTGAAAATTATATACTTAGTATTCTCTCAAGCCTGACGAGTACGGTGAGTATAAGGAGAGGAGACACCCGGTCCGCCCCTTGTGAAACATGTTAAGTATTAGGTGTTAAAACACTCCGTATGAGCAGATCTCTTAGTATGGAGAGGCGAAGTAAGGCAGGAGGGAGAAAGAAAAAGAAAAGGGGGAAGTGTCTTTGGAATCAGGTATTATTCAGGTTTCTCACAGGCCAGTTTCCCTTTAGTCTCTCTGTCATAAGATATGTGCTGTTAGTGAAGGGTGCCAATATCTGGGTATATCTATTAGCCGACAAGGACAATAAATAGGGTTGTCATTTTGTGCAGAAGGCTTTGATTCGTGTCTCTAGGTCTCCTTTAATGTCTGCCTGCTCGATCAGTACTTGTGCGTGTATGGAGCTAGTAAGCTGAGAGATGTGTGGTGGTTTGCTCACAGCCCATTGCCATAGGATCAATTTTTTAGCTATCAATATGGTGGTGTTTAGGAAGCGGTCATGTGGGGTGTTCTGTGTGTGTCCCCTAAGAAAGAAGGCGTCCTGCACCGTGAGGACTATGGGTGTGTCACAGATCTTTGACAGCCAAAACAGGACTATACCCCAGTATTGGGCTATTTTTGGGCAGCTCCAAAATAGATGCTTAACATCTGGTCTAGGTGAGGAGCATTTGAGACATATGTCCAATGCCTCCGGAATCCATTTGGCTCGCAAGTCGGGGGTTATGTAGATTAGGTGTATAAATTTAAGATGCATTTCCCTATGTGAGGTTGCCAGGGTACTTTTCGCTACTAGTTTAAAGCTATCTGAGATCATGTCTTCGGTGACATCAATGTCAACATGTTGTTTCCATTTGGCACTCAGGTGTTGTAAGGCCTCGGTAGTTTTGCCCTCTAATATTGAGCCATAAATGTATGAAATAGAATGCAGTCCTTGTTTAGTCAGTGAGCACATAGTATCAATCGGGGTATTAGTTTTGCTGCAAAGCCCTTCAGAAAGCAGTTTATGGATATAGTGAGTAGCCTGAAGGTATGCAAATGTGCTATGTCTGGGGATGTCAAATCTGTCCTGTAAGTGGGTTAGTGAGAATACCTTAGTTGTGAGTGGGCCAATCAGTTGTGCGACTGCAGTCAGTCCCCTCTCTCCCCATATGGCAAAGATTCTAGTGGTCATACCCGGAAGAAAGGTGGGGTTGCCCTGTAGTGGAAGGTGTTTAGTGATTTCAGGACAGAGTTTCCAGTGTTTGCATAATTTTTTCCAGGCTCTGAGCAGGTCTTTGAATAAGATATTGTCTCTGATATGGTCAGGAAGAGTGTGTAAGGGGGCATGTGGCAGGAATGCTAGGTGAAGCGGGTGTGCTAATGATCTCTCGAGGTGTTCATCATTAAAAACTGATGTACGTGCCAACCAGTCAAAGACTAGTTTTGCTAACGTCGCCCAGTTATACCACTCTACATTTGGGAGTTTCAGTCCTCCTTTGTCAAATGGTAGGGCTAGTTTTATTCTGCTAATTCTGCGTTTCTTAGAGTTCCACACGAATGTGTCGAAAGAGCTAGTGATGCTCCCTAGGTCTTTCCGCGTTAGTAGTAAGGGGAGTAGCTGTAAAGGATATAACAGTTTGGGCATTGCTATCATTTTAATTAAGTTCACTCGGCCCGACAAAGCAATTGGCAGGTTAGCCCAACTCTTTAGGAGTGTTTTAATCTGCGTTATCACTGGTGAGATATTTAATTTGTAAATTAAATTCGGGTTGACATGCAAACGGATGCCCAAATATTTGAATGATCCGTCCGTGACCCTGAGTTTATCTGGTATTAGTGTGGATGGGGATGTTCTGGTGAGGTAAGTTAGTTCAGATTTGTCCAGGTTTACTTTGTATCCTGAAATAACTCCAAACTGGTGGAATATGGTGATCAGCTTAGGGATGTTAATGGTCGGGTTATTTAGATATAGGAGTAAGTTGTCTGCATATAGTGATAAGTGCAGTGAGCGGGATCCTATCTGTAGTGGCGGTATTATATTCCTTATATATATAGCTAGGGGCTCTATGGCTAAATTGAATAAGAGAGGGGAGAGAGGACATCCCTGCCTGGTTCCCCGTCCAAGATAGAAAGGATGAGATACTGAGCCGCTTACTATGATTAAAGTGCGTGGGTTATGGTATAGTGTTTGTATAAGATTATGAAAGTTTCCAGTTATGCCAAATTTTTTCATAGTGATCAGGAGATGATCCCACTCCACCCTGTCGAACGCCTTTTCGGCGTTGACAGAGAGGAGGCATGCCTCGCGAGGTGTCCCTGGGTCAGTTTGGTTGTCATCGTTACCTCCCTGTCTCTCCTGCCAATAATGATCTATAACTGCTAGGGTTTTCCGGATATTGGCAACCGAAGAATGGTACTTCATGAAACCTGTCTGGTCTTTGTGTATGACCGTACCTAATACTGATGCTAGTCTAGTTGCCAGAAATGAGGTGAATAATTTGTATTCATTGTTTAAGAGTGCTATTGGCCTGTATGATGTTGGACGCGTCGGATCTCTACCTGGCTTCGGGATTAAACACATAAGTGCATCCGCGAAGTCAGCTGGGGGCGTCAGTGAACCCTGCAAGTATTCCGTGAAAGTTTGTGCCAGTAGAGGACTAAGTTCTTGTTGCAGGAGTTTGTAATATTCAACTGGCAATTTGTCGGGGCCAGGGGATTTTCCCAGTTTGGTCTTTTTGATTGCCCTCAAGACTTACAGCGCCTGGATTGGGGCATTAAGTTTCTCTAGGTCTTCTGAACTAAGGGTGGGGGGAGTAATTTTATCCCAGAAATGGTCCTTGTCACTCTGTGTGCTTGGGTGAGCCGTGTAGAGTGTGGAGTAAAAGTTTAAAAATTCATTTGTGATTGAGTGGGTGTCTGAATGGTATGTCCCTTGCACTTGTATGGATGGGATAATTGATTTCTGGTTGATCAATTTAACCATATTGGCTAGCAGTCTCCCTGTTTTGTTCCCAAATCTGTAAAACCTGCCTTTTCTATATGTCTGGAAAAGGCAGTCCTGTTGGGCCAGGGCATCTTCTCTTAACCTCTTCTTTTCATAGTAGTTCTGCCTATGTCTGGGGGAGGGGTGGGTCAAATATTGGTTGTATGCCATTGTGACGTCTATTGCGGTAACAGTTGCTAACTTTTTGTTTTAGTGCGCCGTGAAGCTGGTGATTTGGCCCTGCATAACTGCCTTGGATGCTCCCCAAAACACCCCAAAACACCCCTGGATTATCAAAATGTTGTATGGTAAAGTTGTAGTATTCCCCCCAGTGAGTTTTTAAATGCTGCCTAAATTCAGTATTATGGTATAAATAGGTAGGGAATCTCCAATTGTCGTGGGTGTGAGTAATGGCTCTAGGGCCAAGTTGTAGCCAAATGGGCGCATGGTCCGATATGATGATGTCCGAGATGTCGGTTTGCTGTATTTGCATGCACAATTGTTTGGAGCATAGAAAATAGTCAATACGTGATAGTGTTTTATGTGTTTTTGAGGCGCATGTAAAATCTCTCCTAGTCTGGTGGCGTGAGTGCCATGGATCTATGAGGCCTAGTGAGGCCTTGAAGGTGGCTATAATTGTCGTCTCCTTTTTCCTTTTTTTAGCATAGATTTTCTCTTGTCGTTTTGTATGTTTGTCAGCCCTACGGTCCAGTGGTAAGTCTTGTACCAAATTATAGTCTCCTCCTAGCAGTAGTGGTTTGTCTGTGTGCGTAGTTAGGATAGTCTGAAGGGTGTGCCAAAATTGTGGGTTTAGTTGATTGGGGCCATAGACATTAACCAAAATGTATGATTGATCGTCTATAGACAGGTTGGCTATAATGTATCTTCCTCCCTGATCTGTTGTGATGGGGCAGATTTGTACTGAGAGTCCCTTTCTGACAAGTATCGCTACTCCCCTCTTCCTACCCTCAGTGGGAGTGTAGAAGACTTTGCCTACCCAACGGCACTGCAATTTCTCATGTTCAGGTTCCGTGAGATGCGTCTCTTGCAAGAGGGCAACATCTGCGCGGAGGCGCCTCAGGTGTTGTAACACCATGCTGCGTTTGGCTGGGAAGGTAATACCTCCCACATTCCAAGAAACTATCTTAAGTGAATGTGGCATGGTGCTGGCAGACAGAGGGCAAATGTGATAGATACCTAAAAGTGGGTGTGCAAGTTGCGGGGCTATACTGTCTCAGGCCATGAAGGTTGAAGGTGGTGAGGACGTCAGAAGGGGGATTCAGGGGTAGACAGGTAGGGATACCCAAACAAGACATGTGAGGCTGAGGTGGGTTTTGTGTGAGGGATTTTGACTTACTATCCAAGCGTTTCACGTTCAGGTGTCTGGGCGGAATCCGGGTGCTCCTCAAATGATCTAGGAAGGTAAAACAGTACATTTGTGATATTCTGGCAAGTTTGACAGTAACATTATTACACAAGGCATAGTGCCATGGGTTGGGAGAGGGAAAGGAAAAGGAAGGGCAACATAGATCAGACACACGCAGAATTAAGTGGATAAGGGGGCACTCATGGGAGGGATAGCAGAGTTGGGTTTGGTCTAAATGACATTCACACAAAAACATTCTTGACGGTGTAACAACACTAAGGAAAGAGTCCAACATAATTAGAAGTAAATACTTAAACACCAGGTGTCCTAACTGGGACCCTTTGGCAACTGTGCCAATAACGTCATACATAACATGATGAGGTAGGGGGGAGGGGAGGAGGGGGGCAGAACAAGTCCACCACACTCAGAGTTGAGAAGATTGAACAGCCTCCATGGGGTAAATGGAGAGTTGACTGCAGTCTCCTGTGAAATTGAAGTATGGACAATTTGGGAGGTGTGAAAATAGCAAGAGGGGAGAGCAACACAGACAAAAACAAAACATGTAAAAACAAATACTTAGACTTTAGATTGAGCAATATCAGTGATCAAAATGTCCCGACTTCCATTTTATCAAATGGACAGGATGAGGTGGAAAACATTGGACTGCGTGGTCCTTTCAGCCTTCTTCATGGCGAGCTTCCATATCAAGGAATTCTTGTAGTTGTTGCGGGGTCGTGAAGAACTTGGTACCCCCAGGTGTTGTCAGTCTCATCTTAGCAGGGTAGAGCAGTGAGGCCTGACGGCCCATGGAGTGAAGTTTAGAACAAAGGGGGGCAAACTCTTTCCGTTTTCTAGCCACCTCAGCAGAAAAGTCCTGAAAAAGGAGGAGTTTGTGGCCCTCAAAGAGGAGGTCAGGTTGGGATCTGTATGCTTTCAGAACTGCCATCTTCTCTTGATATCTAAGCAACTTGAAGATGACCTGTCGCTGTCTTTGATTGGGTCTGGTAGGTAAGTGATCAGGCCCTATTATATGTGCTCGCTCTATGTCTAGAGACATAGTTTCTTGGTCCATCTTCAGTAGCTTAGGTATTGTGTAAGCTGTAAACTCCAACAGGTCCTTGTTTTTAATCGATTCTGGGACCCCAACAATCCTTAGATTGTTGAGGCAGGATCTATTCTCGAGGTCCTCGAGTTTATCCTGTAACGAGGAATTTTGGCGTTCAAAGCGTTGTACAGCTATGGAAGAAGTGTGTTGAGAATCCTCTACATCCGATATTCTCTGTTCTGCATGTTGAAGTCTGGTAGAGTATTGGCGTATCTCAGTAGTGAGAGTGTCCAT
Source organism: Bombina bombina (assembly GCF_027579735.1). Taxonomy (NCBI): domain Eukaryota; kingdom Metazoa; phylum Chordata; class Amphibia; order Anura; family Bombinatoridae; genus Bombina; species Bombina bombina. The sequence continues at coordinate 743,201,053 of NC_069503.1, read as the reverse complement.
TCCCGCTTGTAACGTGTCCATTTTGGGGAGGAAGAAGGCTTTGAGGTCTTGAAGTAAGTCTGGCGGCGGTTCTAGGCTAATGTCCCTTTGAGCGGGGGTGTTTGGTTCTGGCTGATTCTCTGCTGCTTGTTTTTTATTCTTATCTGCTGCTTTTTGCTTGCCTGCCATGATGGGTATGGCTTGTGATGTGGACACTTTTAAGTACTTGTCTACTTTCATAGGGGGTAACGTTGTGTGTCTCTGCCCTGTGTGTAGATGGAGGTTAACCCCTGGAATAAGGCTTAAGGTAGCTAGAGAGGTAGCTATTGTGGTGCTTGTCAGGCTGCAGAAGAAAAAGGTACCCCTTCAAAGTTTATGGTTGGCAGGGAACGTATTGTTGCTATGCTGGGCTGGGGAGGGGGGTATGAACCCAGAGCTGCGCAGCGGGTCTGGATGAAAAGGATATAAATGACACTGTTATATGGCAACGACCCTGCAGGTTACCCAGTCCTTTTGATTAGTCAAAGTCTGGATTATGCAGTGTGCTTAGAAACGTGCACTCACTGCGGTCGTGGATCGGATGTTAGATAAGGTGGGTTGCGTTCACCTGATGACAGTCACAGTCCCAATGACTAATGGAGTAAAATTAAAGTTATGCCCGGGTTCTCTCTTTCCACCTGGCTCCCGTTGTGAGGGGCTATAGTAAAGGCAATTCCAGTCCGGCAGTGAGGCACGGAAGGGGAACAATCCGATTCTTTCACCCAGTCAGCTCTTATCTGTGTTGTGGGACTTGTATTAGGAATCCCTCTCTCCCTTATGTACTTTTCTGTGTTGTATGTGCGATGCTGCAATTAAGTGCGTTGCAATTCTTGTCCCCCTGCAGAGTGCTAAGATGTCGATTTCCCGCCAAAGGCCAGACTCACCCTTTCTTCTTTCAAAGGTGGCTCGGGGGCTGCCGAGGACACCCACAATCTTCGTGGTCTCTCTTTGTGTCACTCCGATTCAAGATCAGGTCCGTCTCTTAACGGTGCTCCTTTTCTTTTCTGAAGTTTTAACCGCTCTCCTTCTTTTGTCTCCAGCGACTATGGTGGTGGGGGAATCAGATGACAAATTCCATGCTGGCTATGCTCCAGACAGGTAGTGCTCCCTCTTGTCATGGAGATCAGCTTTTTCGGGCTTTTTAATTGTATTTTAGCCAAGTTTAAATAGCCTCAGGTACCAGAGCTCTTTTCCCTGCGTCTATACTCAGCGCCTTTTAAAAAAAAGGCATCTAAGCTAAGGAGCCAGACAATTTTTGGTTCAGACCATGGACAGCACTTGTTTATTGATGGGTGAATTTATCCACCAATCAGTAAGAACAACCCAAGTTGTTCACCAAAAATGTGTCGGCATCTAAACTTAATTCTTGCTTTTCAAATAAAGATACCAAGAGAATGGAGAAAATGTTATAATAGGAGTAAATTAGAAAGTTGCTTAAAATTGCATGCTCTAGTTGAATCACGATAGAAAAAAATTGGCTTCAGTGTCCCTTTAATTGGTTTGAAACACTGCAAGCCAATTGGAAATGTATTGGGAGGAGAGGAACCTAGCCTTTGTTGGGGCCAATGAAGGTCATTAAAAAATGTTAAACACCTATTACAGTAAAAAAAAGTAACTGCTAGTTAAATGTATTTTAAATGTGCGATTTAAACTTTATTATATATATTATCACATGAAAATGTTGGCAAAATGTCTTATAATGATAGGGGGTGTCTCTGAATCTATTTCTATAACAAGCTGCAGACTATAAACCATGCAACCTGTTGACTTTTAAACTTGTGTGTTAACTTTGACCTTTAACTATACACTATCAATGTAAATGCTTTTATATGTATGTGAGATAACATGGCTTTGTGAAATATTATGGTTCCATGTTTTCTCTCCTTTTATTTTACTATTTTTAGAGAGATTTATGGAAATAAAATATATTAGTTTACTCTATGTAAGTTTTTACAATTAGGATACATTTAGATAAACCATATAATTTTTTAATACAATGCAAAATGTGTCCTTTGTGCACTAGTGTGCAGTGATTTAATTGCTCAGCATAAACTTGTGTTTGTGTTTTAAAGGGACAGTCAAGACCAGAATTGTTGTTGTTTTAAAAGGTAGATAATCCCTTAGTAACCCATTCCCTAGTTTTGCATAACAAACACAGTTATAATAATACACGTTTTACCTCTGTAATTACCTTGTATCTAAGCCTCTGCAGACTGCCCCCTTATTTCAGTTCTTTTGACAGACTTGCACTTTAGCCAATCAGTGCTCACTCCATTGCAAATTCACGTGCATGAGCTCAATGTTATCTATATGAAACAAATGAACTAATGCCTTTTAGTGGTGAAAAACTGTCAAAATGCATTTAGATTTGAGGCGGCCTTCAAGGTCTAAGAAATTAGCATATGAACCTCCTAGGTTTAGCTTTCAACTAAGAATACCAAGAGAACAAAGCCAAATTGGTGATTAAAGTAAATTGGAAAGTTGTTTAAAATTACATGCCCTATTTAAATCATGAACGTTTTTTTTTTACTTGACTGTCCCTTTAAGCAAACATCTTCATCTTTTGGTTCCTACTTGTAATTTTGCACAATTGTATATATATATATATATATATATATATATATATATATATATATATATATATATATAAAACCTTAATTTAGTTCCTCATGGGTGTTGAAGAAAAAAAAAATAACCTTCACACTAGTAACAGTCCAGTTAAACATTCTCTTTACTGTAGCTTTGAAAACAATAAAAAAAAGAAAAGAAAGGGGTATTAAATGTTCTTTACATCCAAGAATTATTATGATACTTGGAAATATCCACCAGCTATTTGTTGGTTGGTTGATTAATTTGTAAATTAAACTTACATAGCTCTATTTTTATACAGAAAGTGAGAAATCCATAAAATTTTTTAAAAGTTTGCTACTCATCCAAAAAATACAATTTTGAGGAAACCAAGAGTAGGAGAGAGTATTTCTTCTATGCTTTACTCATATCCATTCCTGATTAAAGATGTATCTTCTTTATACACAACCCCTTGAAAGTTTAATTACATTAACACAGGAGGTCTGTCTCTTAAGATCCAAATGTAAATGCAGGAGATAAACCATCCAAGACGTGCACATATTTAAAACATCAAATGCTTTATGTCACCATTAAATCAAACACGGCAGACACCACTCCAAATGCCACAGCTGTGAACTGACGCATTTCCTGCTTCAATCGGTACCTCATCAGGGATACTCTCATATCCTCCTTAAATAGACACCTTGCACATCTCAGCCTTAAAGGAATATATACATTATAAGTCACAATAGATTTAAAGGAAAATACATCATTAGAAAATGAACTATGCATGATTAGAGTGTAACTAGTAACTTGTCTATGGGAAAAGTATATTTACCTGCCAATAATAATGACTCACTATATAATCAAGTAAACAAATAGACAACAATCAACCTTTTCAAATATAAATAAGAGTAACGTAAAGTATGGGATGTTCGCTCTCTTCCTATAGTTAATCCATCTCTCTCTAACCTTATGAGATACATCTTATAAACCTCTAAATAGTTTAATATTGGATATTTCATTCATACACAGTGGACTACCAGTTTTTGTAGCATAAATCCAGTATACCTCTTTTTTGTCCAACGCTAACATTCTATCCCTACCTGTTATTAGTTTAGGTACCTGGTGAAACTCAAATAATGAGCAAATATAATTAATTTGAACCTTATCATAGAGTTTTCCCACTCTATGGGATGCAAAATGTCTTGCTACAGGTGTTTTTGGTATTTCTGCTTCCAGTGATAAAAGATGCTCTCTAATCATATCTTTTAATAGACGTGTAGTTCTTCCTGTATACTGACATTTACATAGATTTGAAATAATTTCAAGTTATCAAGTACGCCACTAATCTAGAGTTACAGTCTAAGGCCTAGATTTGGAGTTCGGCGCTAGCCGTCAAAACCAGCGTTAGAGGCTCCTAACGCTGGTTTTGGCCGCCCGCTGGTATTTGGAGTCAGTGATTAAAGGGTCTAACGCTCACTTTTCAGAAGCGACTTTTCCATACCGCAGATCCCCCTACGCCATTTGCGTATCCTATCTTTTCAATGGGATCTTTCTAACGCTGGTATTTAGAGTCGTTTCTGAAGTGAGCGTTAGAGCTCTAACGACAAAATTCCAGCCGCCTGAAAATAGCAGGAGTTAAGAGCTTTCTGGCTAACGCCGGTTCATAAAGCTCTTAACTACTGTACTCTAAAGTACACTAACACCCATAAACTACCTATGTACCCCTAAACCGAGGTCCCCCCACATCGCCGCCACTCGATTAAAATTTTTAACCCCTAATCTGCCGCCCGCCACCTACGTTATACTTATGTACCCCTAGTCTGCTGCCCCTAACCCCGCCGACCCCTGTATTACATTTATTAACCCCTAACCTGCCCCCCACAACGTCGCCGCCAGCTACTTAAAATAATTAACCCCTAATCATCCGACCGCAAAGCGCCGCCACCTACGTTATCCTTATGTACCCCTAATCTGCTACCCCTATATTATATTTATTAACCCCTAATCTGCCCCCCTCAACGTCGCCGACACCTGCCTACACTTATTAACCCCTAATCTGCCAAGCGGACCTGAGCGCTACTATAATAAAGTTATTAACCCCTAACCCGCCTCACTAACCCTATCATAAATAGTATTAACCCCTAATCTGCCCTCCCTAACATCGCCGACACCTAACTTCAATTATTAACCCCTAATCTGACGACCGGAGCTCACCGCTATTCTAATAAATTGATTAACCCCTAAAGCTAAGTCTAACCCTAACACTAACACCCCCTAACTTAAATATAATTTACATCTAACGAAATTAATTAACTCTTATTAAATAAATGATTCCTATTTAAAGCTAAATACTTACCTGTAAAATAAATCCTAATATAGCTACAATATAAATTATAATTATATTATAGCTATTTTAGGATTAATATTTATTTTACAGGTAACTTTTTAATTATTTTAACCAGGTACAATAGCTATTAAATAGTTAAGAACTATTTAATAGTTACCTAGTTAAAATAATAACAAATTTACCTGTAAAATAAATCCTAACCTAAGATATAATTAAATCTAACACTACCCTATCAATAAATTAATTAAATAAACTACCTACAATTACCTACAATTAACCTAACACTACACTATCAATAAATTAATTAAACACAATTCCTACAAATAAATACAATTAAATAAACTAGCTAAAGTACAAAAAATAAAAAAGAACTAAGTTACAAAAAATAATAAAATATTTACAAACATAAGAAAAATATTACAACAATTTTAAACTAATTACACCTACTCTAAGCCCCCTAATAAAATAACAAAGACCCCCAAAATAAAAAATTCCCTACCCTATTCTAAATTAAAAAAGTTACAAGCTCTTTTACCTTACCAGCCCTGAACAGGGCCCTTTGCGGGGCATGCCCCAAGGATTTCAGCTCTTTTGCCTGTAAAAAAAAACATACCATACCCCCCCCCCAACATTACAACCCACCACCCACATACCCCTAATCTAACCCAACCCCCCCTTAAATAAACCTAACACTAAGCCCCTGAAGATCTTCCTACCTTGTCTTCACCATACCAGGTTCACCGATCCGTCCTGGCTCCAACATCTTCATCCAACCCAAGCGGGGGTTGGCGATCCATCATCCGGTGCTGAAGAGGTCCAGAAGAGGCTCCAAAGTCTTCCTCCTATCCGGCAAGAAGAGGACATCCGGACCGGCAAACATCTTCTCCAAGCGGCATCTTCAATCTTCTTCCATCCGGTGCGGAGCGGGTCCATCTGATCGGAACAGCCAATAGAATGCGAGCTCAATCTGATTGGCTGATTGGATCAGCCAATCGGATTGAACTTGATTCTGATTGGCTGATTCCATCAGCCAATCAGAAAATTCCTACCTTAATTCCGATTGGCTGATAGAATCCTATCAGCCAATCGGAATTCGAGGGACGCCATCTTGGATGACGTCCCTTAAAGGAACCGTCATTCGTCGGGAGACAACGGAAGAAGAGGATGGATCCGCGTCGCCTGCTTCAAGATGGACCCGCTCCGCACCGGATGGAAGAAGATTGAAGATGCCGCTTGGAGAAGATGTTTACCGGTCCGGATGTCCTCTTCTTGCCGGATAGGAGGAAGACTTTGGAGCCTCTTCTGGACCTCTTCAGCACCGGATGATGGATCGCCAACCCCCGCTTGGGTTGGATGAAGATGTTGGAGCCAGGACGGATCGGTGAACCTGGTATGGTGAAGACAAGGTAGGAAGATCTTCAGGGGCTTAGTGTTAGGTTTATTTAAGGGGGGTTTGGGTTAGATTAGGGGTATGTGGGTGGTGGGTTGTAATGTTGGGGGGGGTATGGTATGTTTTTTTTTACAGGCAAAAGAGCTGAAATCCTTGGGGCATGCCCCGCAAAGGGCCCTGTTCAGGGCTGGTAAGGTAAAAGAGCTTGTAACTTTTTTAATTTAGAATAGGGTAGGGAATTTTTTATTTTGGGGGTCTTTGTTATTTTATTAGGGGGCTTAGAGTAGGTGTAATTAGTTTAAAATTGTTGTAATATTTTTCTTATGTTTGTAAATATTTTATTATTTTTTGTAACTTAGTTCTTTTTTATTTTTTGTACTTTAGCTAGTTTATTTAATTGTATTTATTTGTAGGAATTGTGTTTAATTAATTTATTGATAGTGTAGTGTTAGGTTAATTGTAGGTAATTGTAGGTAGTTTATTTAATTAATTTATTGATAGGGTAGTGTTAGGTTTAATTATATCTTAGGTTAGGATTTATTTTACAGGTAAATTTGTTATTATTTTAACTAGGTAACTATTAAATAGTTCTTAACTATTTAATAGCTATTGTACCTGGTTAAAATAATTAAAAAGTTGCCTGTAAAATAAAAATTAATCCTAAAATAGCTATAATATAATTATAATTTATATTGTAGCTATATTAGGATTTATTTTACAGGTAAGTATTTAGCTTTAAATAGGAATAAGTTATTTAATAAGAGTTAATTTATTTCGTTAGATGTAAATTATATTTAAGTTAGGGGGGTGTTAGTATTAGGGTTAGACTTAGCTTTAGGGGTTAATACATTTATTATAGTAGCGGTGAGGTCCGCTCGGCAGATTAGGGGTTAATAATTGAAGGTAGGTGTCGGCGATGTTAGGGAGGGCAGATTAGGGGTTAATACTATTTATGATAGGGTTAGTGAGGCGGATTAGGGGTTAATAACTTTATTATAGTAGCGCTCAGGTCCGCTCTGCAGATTAGGAGTTAATAAGTGTAGGCAGGTGTCGGCGACGTAGAGGGGGGCAGATTAGGGGTTAATAAATATAATATAGGGGTCGGCGATGTTAGGGCAGCAGATTAGGGGTACATAGGGATAATGTAAGTTGCGGCGGTTTACGGAGCGGAAGATTAGGGGTTAATAATATAATGCAGGGGTCAGCGATAGCGGGGGCGGAAGATTAGGGGTTAATAAGTGTAAGGGTAGGGGTGTTTAGACTCGGGGTACATGTTAGAGTGTTAGGTGCAGACGTAGGAAGTGTTTCCCCATAGAAAACAATGGGGCTGCGTTAGGAGCTGAACGCTGCTTTTTTGCAGGTGTTAGGTTTTTTTTCAGCTCAAACAGCCCCATTGTTTCCTATGGGAGAATCGTGCACGAGCACGTTTTTGAGGCCGGCCGCGTCCGTAAGCAACTCTGGTATCGAGAGTTGCATTTGCGGTAAAAATGCTCTACGCTCCTTTTTTGGAGCCTAACGCAGCATTTGTTTAAACTCTCGATACCAGAGTTAAATTTATGGTGCGGCCAGAAAAAAGCCAGCGGAGCGTTAACAGCCCTTTTACCGCCAAACTCCAAATCTAGGCCTAAGTGTTTGGTAATAGTAAACTCCTTATGTGCAACAGTGGAAACAAATGTATCTCCCTGTCTAACATAACTACAGGGTTTACATGGTTGACCTTCACACTTAAAACTGCCACTTGCCACTTCATGCTGCCTGGCACAATTTTAGAAGAAAAATCTCTCATAACGGTATTTTCTATAGTTTCTGCTTTTCTAGAGCTCCATCTCATTCCTTTCTCTACCACTTCCCTAAGTTTAGGATCATTCTTCAGAATAGGCACATATGTCTGTATTATTTTGCAAATTTCTGTATATTGTTTGCTATACCTAGTTGAGAAAGTTAAGATGTTATTTTTATCTTCTCACAAATTTCTTTCTATATCCTTAATCAGTAACTCCCTATCCATACGCAATACCTTTTCCATTGTTTTAGCTAATTCATTTCCATCTTAGCCTCTTGATAGTAACCTGCACCTCAGGATTTCTGCCTGTGTTCTATACTTCTTTACATTTGTACAGTTCCTACTTATCCACATAAACTGGCCTTTTGGAATTCCCTTCTTCACAAATTTTGGATGATTTGAATCTGCTCTTAATTTGGCATTTCCAGATATTTCTTTCCTAAAAATCTTTGTCTCATGCTGATTGTTGGTTTCATCTGCTACGATTTTTAGTTCAAGAAAGTCAATCTCCGTCTCTGAGCTAGAATATGTAAATTTACAATTCTTTACATTATCATTTAAATAAAGGATAAATTATTTTATACTTCCAATACTCCCCTTCCAGATTATTTGAAGATTGTCTATAAATCTAGTATAGAACATAATGTATTCTTTAAAGGGATTACTTTCAGAAAATACTTTATCCAACTCAAAATGCCCAAGATATAAATTTGCATATGAGGGGGCAAATTTTGCCCCCATTGCAGTACCCTAACAAAGTATTCTGCCTGTGATACAGTAATACAACCACTGTGTATACCCTTACTCAATAAGGTCCAATAAGGTCCACAACTCACTTTTAAATGCTTCTGTAGGATTATAGGTCAGTAACTTATATGTCCACAAATCTGACAGCTGTCTCATAGCTTCTATGACATAACCATCATGATCTTGCACTATAATAGGGCCACCTTTGTCAGACTTAGGGGTAGATTTATTATGCTGCGGATGCAGCTGTTTTTGCGTGAGCCTTCAGGCTCGCTGGAAACAGAAGTTAAGAAGCAGTGGTAATAAGACCACTGCTCCTTAACTCATCTGCCACCTCTGAGGAGGCAGACAGCAATCATTACGATCGGACACGATTAAGATGATTGATACTCCCTGCTAGCGGCCAATCTTTTTTTGCAGGGGGCGGCATTGCACAAACATTTCACCAGAAATGCTTGTGCAATGTTAAATGCTGATAGCGTATGCTGTCTGCATTTAGCGATGTGCGGCGGACATGTTCGCCACAGCAAATTATGTCCATCCGACATTTCATAAATCTACCCCATAGACACAACCAGATTCTTATTGTCCTTCAATTCTCTAAGGGCTCTATACTTATTCATAGATAGATTATCTAGACCTCTCTTCCTACTGTTAACTTTCTTTTCATATAGCTGAGTTAATTATTCCTCTACTACAGCATGGAATACCTCTATTAAATCTCCCCTTGCTTGCACAGGATAAAAACATTTATTAGAGCTAAATTTCTTAGAACTAGGAACACACAAATTGGACTTATATCTCAGACTTTCACTAGCTAATAACCTATGGTTACTTAGATTGCAGAGTTCATCAAACTTAAGCAGTTCAAGATCCAGTTGTTCTAGCTCTTACCCAGCTCAGGATATAAATTTCTTGTAGATCTCAGAGAGGTCAGTGAGGAATAGTTCTGGCTCCTCATCTGTACATTTTTTAGGTATGTCTTCTTTTTTGGGTGCATCATCACTATTATTTGCTCTTCTATACCTCTACAATTACCTATTTTCTATTGTCTCATTTGCAGTCCTTTCAATCACTGGGCCCAATATTCAAAAGTTATATGGCATGGAGAGAAATCATGCAAAATCTTTGGAACTAATTAGACCTTATATTGTAATGTAATAGTCTCTCCTTCATATCAAGAACCCTGAATAGTAAGAAATATTTTTCAAACTAAAATTTCTGTTTCTAACATTTTTTCGGGACCTTTCAGTACTGACAAGATGTCTAAGAACATCTTGCCTGGGCAGAGAGGTTTTTTATATCAGGCCCATTATTCTTTCTTTCATTCTTAGATTTCTTACTCTCATTTATTATCCCTTTACTACCCCGGTCTCTTTCTCTATCACTTTTGTTGTCTCTTTCTCTATCAGTTCTTTTATATATCTACTTCTCACTCCTCCATTCTCTCTTTCTCTTAACTTTCCCTCTCCCTTCCTCTCAGTCTTCCTTTCCCTCATTCTTTAACTTTCCTCTTCCTATATGTATTGTGTCAATAGTAAAACATAACTTCTATATAAAAAGTGTTTGTGTGCCCATGTGATATACATTGTTTTGTATTATTTGGGTGATTTACATGTATAGGTCCATATATACAGTGTGTAAAAATATATGTAAACAAATAAATACAATAATCATTCACATTTTAGCACTAGCAACAGCCTTCATGTGCTTCTCACTTCAGTTCCAGCTAAAATGTATCTCATTAAGATGAATTAGGGTTCAAACGTATATCAAATGTTCTTAATGTTAATTGGTTGACCATTACCTTGTAAAAATGTACTTCTATAATTGTCTGCAAAAAGCCAGCAAAAAAGTTTAAAACAAAGTCTGAAACGTTTGTAATTTGGATAGGTTTACCAATTGGAATGGATTAGAAAATAAAACCAAAAAAGAACTCAAGTATGCATACAATTGACTCATTTACCAAGCTGTGGATGCAGCTTTGTTTATCTTGTAGTACAGAACACTGTTTATTTTCTTCTCTGCCACCTCCTGAGCTGGCAGTTTAATATCATACTGGACTAATCCAACCTGGATGATAGACATCCACTGCTTTCATATAATTGGTTGCACAATAGCAGGGGGCAGTGTTGCACAAGCTTGTGTAATAATAAATGAAGGCAGGTGATGCTGCACACTCGGCTACATCATGGGTGGACATGTTCTGTAGTTATGATCCTAAGTTAAAGGATAATACAATTCATAATTTAACAAAAATTGTAACATTCTCTGTCTATCTTTCAATAAACTTTAAAAAAAAAAAGTTATTTTTCAGAAATGTAGGGTTCAAAACATTTTGTGCATTTTTTATGTTACAGCTTCTCTAATTCAATGATTTTCAAACTTTTTTGTCTTGTGATATCCTTTACTTAATTTCAGACTTGCATGAAAATCTTCAGTAAGTTATGTGATTTCTTTGAAAACAAATTGAAGGTCCATTTTGATGAATTAGTGCCCGGTTTATAATAAACCTATTAAAAACAAGGGCACTTTAATTCATCAAAATTGACATTTCACTGTTTTCTTCAAAAACTTACCTTTTAATCCTGAATGCTGCTCCAGCGATTCCCCCGGCCGTCGGAACCCTCTGCAGGCGTCAGAAATGATTAATCTGGCTTCCTCCAATCACAGCTTCCCCCGGGGGAATCCTGGCCTGATGCAACGTTGTGATTGGAGGAAGCCAGATTCGTCATTTTGGAACCGCAAAGACGGCTTGCGACAGGCGGAGGAAGTGCTGGAACGGCTGCCAGGATTAAAAGGTAGGTTTTTTAAGAAAACAGTGAAATGTCAATTTTGATGAATTAAAGTGCCCTTGTTTTTAATAGGTTTATTAAAAACCGGGCACTAATTCATCAAAATGGACTTTCACTTTAAAACAATATGTTGCATTTTAAACATTGTCTCCCAGATATGTTTACTTTTATCCTTAACTATCTGTGCCTAAATCAGGAAGATAATCTGGCACACAAAAATGTCCTTGTAACCTGGTTAGGAATCACAAATCTAAGTAATAGCTGAAAGTTTTAGTTATGTTGCACAAGACAGTCATGCACAAAAGGTTCAAATGAATAGAAAGTAAGAAGAAAATGCAATTACTGTCCAGTAGTTTTATACAATTAATTATCGATTTGTGTAAACAGCAACTTGGAGAAGCTTCCTTTTTGCATGCTGGCAATTCTATTATAATGTTCATGATTTTAAATAACAAATAGAAATTGATTTCATATTATTGTATTATCTTATCAGTTGCACTCAGTTTCCAGATACTCATTGACTAATAGGATGTTTGAGCACAGGTCCATTAATTGATTTGTAAATAATTACTGCTGTCTCATTGATTTTGAGTGTCTCTTGTTAAAAGCACCTCTTGAGAATGATAAATGACTATAATCTAACAAAATACACATTTCTTTAGACATTAAACAAATACTACAACATGAATGGTTAAAAAACACTCATGATATCATCATGAGTACAATGTAACAAACCCTTTTGTTGAGGTGGATTTAATTATGAGAATGTTATATCCAATTATGCACATACATACAATTAGAGTATAAAATAGCATGCCCACATTGATTGCTACATATAAAATAATGAACATATAATTCATTGATGGAATTTGCAAGTGCTGTTCAAACCCACATGCAAAATTGATATACATATACTTCTTATTGGTTGAGGAATGAAGAGCTCTAATATCGTAGCCAGTGCATTAAAATAGATTAAAGTAAAACTTTAACTCTCAATAAATTAATTTATTCATAAAAAAATAAACATTAAAATATACATTTATTAATTTTCTTGCTTGATTTTGCTTTCCCTAGAGTGGATGGAAGTCAAGTTTTATAACTTAAGTATTCTGCAATTTTCTGCATGTATATAACTAGCAATACACAATCATTGCTTAGAGTGGTGTACAAATTAATTTACAGCTACCTTATAAATATATATACATACATAAATTAAACAGCATCAGATTTTGTGCTGATTTTCGGGCAAACCGCATACCGGAAATGACCTATGGTTGTCATAGAAACTAGTGAACAAAATGTTAGTCTGGAATAGCTAAGAAAACATTCTGGTCAATACTTAATGTGCTGTGTGTGCATAGTTAATCTGTGAACATTTTTGCTTTTAAATATTATTTTGTGCTTGATAGAGAGAGGCCTGTGTTTCTGGCGAGTCTTCAGACTCGCCAGAAACACAAGTTATGGAGCAGCGGTCTAAAGACGGCTGCTCCATAACCCTGTACACTTGATCTGATGAGGCGGACAGGAATCACCACAATACAACCCGATCGAGTATGATCTGGTTGATTGACACCTCCCTGCTGGCGGCCCATTGGCCGCGAGTCTGCAGGGGGCGGCATTGCACGAGCAGCTCTTGTGAGCTGCTGGTGCAATGCTGAATACGGGGAGCGTATTGCTGATCGCATTCAGTGATGTCTGTCGGACCTGATCCGCACTGTCGGATCAGGTCCGACAGACATATGATAATTCAGCCTCAGAGTGTCAGGTTTTCTGCGTTTTGCGTTGATTATTTTGTTTTGTAATTTTTACCTATGGGCTTGTCACCCAGGCAGGGAATTGGGTTAATTGCTGAATTGTTGGAAACTGTACAGCTATCTGTAAGTATTCAGAGCTGTGTGTTTTACAGTGACTTAAGATGTGTACCCAGTCCAGTCTGAGAGTGCAGTCCATTTTTGTGTTTTGTGTTTTTGCGCTTAGGGAAATTACAAAGGACTGTGTCATCCTTGTTGGTTCTCAGCATTTTTTTCTAATACAGGTGTATTGGAAAAATGCTTTTTTTTTTTAAATTGGAATACCTGCACTTCCATTTAAAAGTGTGCTTTATGGCCTTTAAAACTAAGGCCCCGATATTCAAAACATCAACATACTGATGAGAAACTTTCTGCTTGGGGTTGCCAGGCTTGTAGTCCACCAATCTGTTGATATATTCCAAAAATTGAGCTAAACTGCTAAATGCCGACTAGTGGTGAGTCTCCCATAGGATATAATGGGGATTGCTAAATTAGCAAAAGTCCGCAGACATCGCCACTCGATGCTATCAGTGGGGGACTGTATTTGAACTGTTCCTACACAGCAGAGACAGTTCCTTCACTTAATACATACCTTACCTAACTATAAATTAACCTACACTACCTGCCTCACACTGGAAAATCTCGCCACTGAAAAGGTGGCAAGACAAATATGTCTGAAACCTTGTATCTAACCTGAATAGTTGAATATCTTGCACTACTGATGATGTTAGCTCATTTAAATGTAGGTTACTCCCCTGTAACACCCGGGTAACTTCCACCAAACGCCTATCTGTGCATCATTCTCTGCAATCTGCCTTGCTAATAAAGACATAAAACAAAACCCCTTCCTATTATAACTAAAGGAGCGATGTCAATACAAACATGTACATATGTCAAATATGTATGTACAATGTTTAAATTATATGCAATTTTTTTTTATAATGCATATTATTTTAAGTATTGAATAGATCTTAGAAAAGTGGGCTGTTTTTTGTGTTCTTTTTTATTTTAAAAATTAATATATACTTTTCTAAATATAATTATTTTATAAAAGCCAGTAGCCTCAAATGTATAATGTTACATAACTGCATACACTTTAACTTTGCAAAGTTAAACAAATGCCGTTATATAAAAATTTGAAGTTGTGCTTACTGGCTTTTATAATATAATTATATTGAAAAAATTAAACATTTAGAAGAACACAGAAAAAATAATGCTTTTAAAAATTTATATAATACTTAAAATAATATGCATTATTCAAGAAATTACATATAATTTAAAGATTGTATATCCCCTTAAGGACAAGGCCATTTTTCAATTTCTTTCCCTTAAAGACCAGGGCTATTTTTACATTTCTGCGGTGTTTGTGTTTAGCTGTAATTTTCTTCTTACTCATTTACTGTACCCTCACATATTATATACCGTTTTTCTCGCCATTAAATGGACTTTCTAAAGATACCATTATTTTCATCATATCTTATAATTTACTATAAAAAAATATATATAAAATATATAAAATATGAGGAAAAAATGGAATAAAACACACTTTTTCTAACTTTGACCCCCAAAATCTGTTACATATCTACAACCACCAAAAAACACCCATGCTAAATAGTTTCTAAATTTTGTCCTGAGTTTAGAAATACCCAATATTTACATGTTTTTTTTTGCAAGTTATAGGGCAATAAGTACAAGTAGCACTTTGCTATTTCCAAACCACTTTTTTTCAAAATTAGCGCTAGTTACATTGGGACACTGATATCTTTCAGGAATCCCTGAATATCCCTTGACATGTATATATTTTTTTTAGAAGACATCCCAAAGTAATGATCTAGGCCCATTTTGGTATATTTCATGCCACTATTTCACCGCCAAATGAGATCAAATAAAGAAAAAATTCACTTTTTCATAATTTTTTTCACAAACTTCAGGTTTCTCACTGAAATTATTTGCAAACAACTTGTGCAATTATGGCGTAAATGGTTTTAAACGCTTCTCTGGGATCCCCTTTGTTCATAAATAGCAGACATATATGGCTTTGGCATTGCTTTTTGGTAATTAGAAGGCCGCTAAATGCCACTGCACACCACACATGTATTATGTCCAGCAATGAAGGGGTTAATTAGGTAGCATGTAGGGAGCTTCTAGGGTTAATTTTAGCTTTAGTGTAGTGTAGTAGACAACCCCAAGTATTGATCTAGGCCCATTTTGGTATATTTCATGCTACCATTTCACCGCCAAATGCGATCAAATAAAAAAAAATGTTAAATTTTTTACAATTTTAGGTTTCTCACTGAAATTATTTACAAACAACTTGTGCAATTATGGCATAAATGGTTGTAAATGCTTCTCTGGGATCCCCTTTGTTCAGAAATAGCAGACATATATGGCTTTTGTGTTGCTTTTTGGTAATTAGAAGGCTGCTAAATGCTGCTGCGCATCACACGTGTATTATGCCCAGCAGTGTAGGGTTTAATTAGATAGCTTGTAGGGAGCTTGCAGGGTTAATTTTAGCTTTAGTGTAGAGATCAGCCTCCCACCTGAGAGATCCCACCCCCTGATCCCTCCCAAACATCTCTCTTCCCTCCCCCACCCCACAATTGTCCCCGCCATCTTAAAGGGACACTGTACCCAAATTTATTCTTTTGTGATTCAGATTGAGCATGACATTTTAAGCAACTTTCTAATTTACTCCTATTATCAAATTTTCTTCATTCTCTTGGTATCTTTATTTGAAATGCAAGAATGTAAGTTTAGATGCCGGCCCATTTTTGGTGAACAACCTGGGTTGTCCTTGCTGATTGGTGGATAAATTCATCCACCAATAAAAAAGTGCTGTCCAGAGTACTGAAACAAAAAAAAAGCTTAGATGCCTTCTATTTCAAATAATGATAGCAAGAGAACGAAGAAAAATTGATAATAGGAGTAAATTAGAAAGTTGCTTAAAATTGCTTGCTCTTTCTGAATTACAAAAGAAAAAAATTGGGTTCAGTGTCCCTTTAAGTACTGGCAGAAACTCTGCCAGTACTAAAATAAAAGGCTTTTTTTTTTTTTATGAATTTTTTTTTAAATAAATATCTGTTTAGCTGTGATGGACCCCCCCCCCCCCCTTATCCCCTAACCTCTCTGATCCCCCCAAACAGCTCTATAACTCTTGCCCACATCCTATTTGCTGCCATCTTGGGTACTGGCAGCTGTCTGCCAGTACCCAATTTGCCTCCCAAAAATGTTTTTTTTTTTATTTTTTTGTATGTAATTAATTTTTTTTCTGTAGTTTAGCTGCCCCCCTAATACCCTCCTCCCTCTCCCCCTCCCAGATCCTTTTGACAATTATTTCCCCCATTTCCCCCCCTCCCTCTCTCCCATTCATTAATGCATTGGTGGCAGTGACTGTTGCGCGATCGCGTGCACACATGCGTGCGCACGCGCGCTCCCTGCAGGCCCGCGCACGCTCCCAGCACCCGGCGTGCACATTGCACATTCAGGAACCGGATGCCGGGTAGCGATGGGCCACCCACCCGCCTCCCTGGAGCTGCTCCCACCCACCAACGATCGGGCCCATCGCTACCGGTGCAGAGAGGGCCACAGAATGGCTCTCTCTGCATCGGTTTTGGAAAAAAGGTATTGCAGTGATGCCTCAATGTCGAGGCATAACAGCAATACCTGGAAAGAGGCTGGAAGCAATACCTTGAAAGCGGCTGGATGTAGTACAGGGTACGTCGCTGGTCTTTAAAGACCAGGTTGTGTGCGACGTACCCTGTACGACATGCGTCGTTAAAGGGATATACATGTAATGTTCCTCTAAACTATTAACCCCTTATGCACCCTAACCCCCAGTTAATCCTATCACTGCTATGCTATTAACCCCTTATCTACCATAACATATTAACCTGTTAACCCCTTAACTGACACAATGCCCATCACAATAAACCACCTAACCTTTTAACCCCTAAATCGCCACAACCCCCTTTGTAATAAACCCCCAAACCTATTAATCACTAACTCTCCACAACCCCCAACACAAACTACCCTTACACTGCTTAAATCCTTAACAGCTAATGCCCCAAGACCCCTAAACTAACACCCCCTAAGTTACTAAAAAGAAATAAAAAATACCAAAAAACAAAACAAAAAACAACCCCAAACAGTAAGGCCTATACTAAAACTAAAGTCCCCTTAAAAAAAGTGCACCCCAAAATAAAAGACCCTATGCTAACACTAAAACCTACTTTAATATGTGTCAATCAGTGCCCTAGTTAAAGTGACTAGCTATTTTGCATTAAAAATACCTATACTAAAAACAAACACCTAGATTACAAGTTGAGTGCTGACTGCAGCGCACGTGGGATATGTTTTGTCTTTAGGCTGCCTCAAGCGTCTTCAGCCTCGTTAGCCTCACCATTACTATTTAATAACATAAGGACTGGTGAGGCTAGCAAGGCTGAAGAAGCTCAAGAAAGCCTAAAGAAAAACCATATCGCACGTGCGCTGCAGTCAGCATGCAACTTGTAATATAGGCGAAAGTAACCCTCCAAAAAAGCATATCTTTTAGAAAACTGATGCAGTGACCATGTGCACATGCGCACGAATTGCGTCTGCACTAGACTTTGACCTCACTTTCTCTGTTTGTTTTTAGAAGGTGCATCACCTCTCATGCTTTTTAACGTTTACTAAATAACATTTTTGATATTTTTATACTCCTCTGGATTTTCGTTGGTTTACTTCAGTGCGCACTACCCTTTGGATTTACTATTATTTTCTGGGTGTGCAGAGTAGTCACACTTGTTGCAGCATTGTTTCGTAGCACTGGAGAAACTATGGAGCACCCCAAGCCGTTAAATAAATAGGTGCTAAGGAAAGGTGACACTAACAATTGCCCTAAGAAGTGCATTTTGTAGGGCATTTCTGTAAATTGATTAGCTCTTTTGTCTAAAATACATTTAAAAAATAACTATAATAAAAAAGATGGCTTGAAAAGGGCATCAGCGATTAATCTCTTTTGCTAACCATAAACTATCCCCCCCCTAAAAAAATCCCTAATGCTAAACCCCAAAAGTTGGTACTCACCAACTTGAATCTGGCTCTATATAAGGGGGAATCTTGCATTTAAGTTTCAGTGTGCGGCAGTGATCGCATGAAGAAGACATTGACGATGGAAGAGGAAGAAGATGAACCACAATTTTGGACAATTATTTTAAAGTTTGGTAATTTTTTTAAAGGTGCTGACATTAATGTAGTTTTTTTTTTTCTTAATGTGTGAATCAAATTATAAACTTTTGCAATTTTTTTGAAGGTCCACAATTTTGTGTAAGGCACATTATTGTAAACATTTACAATTTGAAGGATATAAATGTTGTGAATGGTACAGTTTTGTGAAGGGAATGTTATTACGGTATGCGATTAGGGACACTGTTTTGTGAAGGGCACATTAATGCTCCGTAGTACACATTTCAACTTACTTTTCCTTAAACTGCTGTTCTATCTAAGTCCGGTCTCTCACTGCAAGCTCCTTCTACTTCCATGTAAGGTGCTGCTTGGGTGTAAGGGAAGCCCTTTCCACAGCTTCAGCCAGTAATGAGTAAATCATGTTCCTTACCAGCTGGGATATGGAAATAAGACATTGTGCCATTAAAAACAATCCTTTATTATTATGGATTAAAATCAACAGGGTGTTAGGCTCAGGCTCTGGTTAGCCCAACCATACAAACTGACCTACGCATTTCCTGCCCCGAGGCACTTCACCAGGGACCAGAGTAAATAAGATACTAGACCACTCAATATAGCAAAAAGTAAAAAGTTTCATACAGCTACAATTTCTTACTTGTCCCTGGCTAGTTGAAATGTCAAGCCCCCCCTCTCTCTCTCTGTATATATATACATATATATATATATATATATATATATATATATATATATATACACACACACATATACATTTATATATATATATATATATATATATATATATATACATACACACACACACACATATACATTTATATATATATATATATATATATATATATATATATATATACATACACACACATATACATTTATATATATATATATATATATATATATATATATATATATATAATCTTCTCAAAAGAAGAGGCACTCACAGATCTTAATAAGCATAAAGATTTTATTAGTTCATAGGTTCAGTCAACGTTTCATTCCTCGCAGGGACCTTTGTCAAGACTGTTCTATATACAGAAAATACAAGAATATGGAAATACAATAAATTTCATCAAAGGGGAATAAACACATCACAGGACTAAAGTCTTATATACAGAGTCCAAAGTGATAGTCATAGATGAGACAAATAGAGAAAAGGAACATAATAAATAATCAGTGACAAATATACTGGAAAAATGATGACTAACATGTGTTAAGTACATAGGTAAAGTATGTGTAGGGAGCAGTGTCACAAGATTTTTACAATCAATAAATGTAGCTATAGGGAGAGGCCAGAGGCACTAAACACAATACAATGGAACCTGAAGTAATGACAGAGCTCTAATGTTGAAAAGACAGTCAGATTCAACAATCATAACTCTCAACAAGTATATTTCTACACATTCCCATGATGGCTCAAGTGCAATGGATATCAATAGGTAAAGAGCATGAGACGGATCTCCTATGCTGTGACGAGAGAATCATGAGTCATGTGGATAATGTGCAACACATAAATGTTAATGTAAAAGAACACATGTATAGTTAGTATCAAAGAAACCAATATATGCTCACAAGTTACAAAATGGTTAAAAGTAATTGGTGTCCACATACTTTAATAATCTACAATCCCAAAATGAACATACAATAGGGCATAGCGTAGGGGAAACACATCAGCAGGGGTCTGTGTTAAAAGGACTATCTTAAATGTGATATGCATAATATTTGTTACAGCATGTACAAAGAGTTGGATTGGTTTGGCACCCCATGAATAAAATGTGCTATGTCAAAGACCAAATGGTACGAGGGCTAATTGCTGCAAAAAATATATATCAGCAGCGTGTCGGTGTTAGAGCGAATAGACTCACCTCAGTAATCCTCTGAGTGAAGCGGTCAGCGGTGAGCAGAGTGTGTTCTGCGCCGCCTTTAAATACCCCGCAAGAGTCGACGTCAGATGACGTAACACGAGTAGCGTGTTAGTACAAAGGGTTACCATGGCAACAAAAATAACCGAAGGGAGTGGTGAAATGAATTTAAGCAAACTAATAATGGGCAAAAATGTTTAGAGACTACATAAATAATTACACATAGAAAGTGACAGTAGATGTCATCAAGGGAGAACACAACAGTAAATAAAGAAAAGGTCAGGGAGGGCATGGAAAGATGGACCCTCAGGCCTAATACAGAGCGATGTGTGTGGATGGGAAAAGTACGTGGATGGTGTATTAGGGTTAAAAAGTGTTATTGTGTGTATGCATTGTATAAGGAGCACGCAAGGGGCACTAAACACGAGACCCAAAAACAAACTGATCAGGAAATGTATGCCAATGAGGCAGGGACTGGCTATGCAGGTAGCCTATGGGGCGTGGCAAAATTTATGTTGCAGGGGAGTAGGTAGGGATACAATCAGGGCAAAATACAGAGACATGCATACATAGTGAATACTAAACGGCTGGAACTAGTTTGAGGAACAATACATCTACCCAAGAAATATGGACAAAATCAGCATGTATCGCCGGTACATTGATGACATCTTACTGATCTGGAATGGCAGTGAAGATGAACTCATACAGTGGTATATTGAAACTAACAATGCACTTCCATACGTGAAGTTCAAGACGGAATATAATGAACAGACCATCCACTTTCTGGATATTGAGATCTATAAAGTCAAGACCAACACTGATATAAGGATCGGTACAACACTCTACTCCAAACCTACAGACCGGAATTCCCTCTTAACAGCAAACTCCTACCATCCACCTGCACTCAAGAAAGGAATAATAAGGTCCCAAATGCTGAGAGCGATACGCAATAACAGCAGCACAAAGAACAAAGAAACACAGCTTGAAGCCATGAGCCAGAAATTCTTAGAGAGAGGATACAAATGCACGGAAGTTGAAGCAGTCATGAAGGACACCTGGGATATGACACAGAGTGATCTACTCAACAGGGCCACTGGAGAAAAGACCAAAGAGGACCGTATGAACATGATGGTCACATTCAATCCCACCAGTAGATCTGTCCAGCAAACAATAATCAAAAATTGGTTCATCTTGAACCAGGACCCTACACTTCCATTCTACAACCAACCACCACCCAGAATGGTATACAGTAGAACTAACAACCTTCGAGATGTTCTAGTCAAAACTACATTTGAACCAGACCAGGTACATAAAGGATGGTTACCGACACCTAAGAAAGGGTGCTTCAGCTGCGGGAATTGTGTTACCTGCAACTCTTTCATCACAGGCTCTAAATTTCACCACCCTCACACTGGAAGAACGATACAGATTAAACATAGATTGACGTGCACTACTGAATTTGTAGTGTATGTGATCATTTGTCCTTGTGGCCTGTACTATATCGGGAAAATGAGCACGTCCTTTAAAGAAAGGCTTGCCAACCACCGCAGTGCCATCAGAAAAGCTATCAAAGAGAAAAAGAGTGAACAACCTGTGGCACGACATTTTATGCAACAGGGCCACAGTGTAGCCATGTTGAGGTCAATCCTTATTGACTGGATACCACCCATGAAAAGAGGGGGTAACAGGGACAATGAACTCCTCAAAAGGGAGGCTAGATGGATACATCGATTAGAAACATTGATACCCAAGGGGCTGAACACTAGCATCGACTATGCCCTTTTCTATTAAAGTGCTGAACTAGTTCCAGCCATTAAGTATTCACTATGTATGCATGTCTCTGTATTTTGCCCTGATTGTATCCCTACCTACTCCCCTGCAACATAATTTTTGCCACGCCCCATAGGCTACCTGCATAGCCAGTCCCTGCCTCATTGGCATACATTTCCTGTCTCAGTTTGGTTTTGGGTCTCGTGTTTGGTGCCCCTTGCATGCTCCTTATACAATGCATACACACAATAACACTTTTTAACCCTAATACACCATCCACGTACTTTTCCCATCCACACTCATCGCTCTGTATTAGGCCTGAGGGTCCATCATTCCATGCCCTCCCTGACCTTTTTCTTTATTTACTGTTGTGTTCTCCCTTGATGACACCTACTGTCACTTTCTATGTGTAATTATTTATGTAGTCTCTAAACATTTTTGCCCTTTATTAGTTTGCTTAAATTAATTTCACCACTCCCTTCGGTTATTTTCGTTGCCATGGTAACCCTTTGTACTAACACGCTACTCGTGTTACGTCATCTGACGTCGACTCTTGCGGGGTATTTAAAGGCGGCGCAGAACACACTCTGCTCACTGCTGACCGCTTCACTCAGAGGATTACTGAGGTGAGTCTATTTGCTGCTGCTGATATATATTTTTTTCAGCAATTAGCCATTCGGTCTTTGACATAGCACATTTTATTCATGGGGGTGCCAAACCAATCCAGCTCTTTGTACATGCTGTAACAAATATTATGCATATCACATTTAAGATAGTGCTTTTAACACAGACCCCTGCTGATGTGTTTCCCCTACGCTATGCCCTATTGTATGTACATTTTGGGATTGTGGATTATTAAAGTACGTGGACACCAATTACTTTTAACCATTTTGTAACTTGTCAGCATATATTGGTTTCTTTGATACTAACTATACATGTGTTCTTTTACATTAACATTTATGTGTTGCACATTATCCACATGACTCATGATTCTCTCGTCACAGCATAGGAGATCCGTCTCATGCTCTTTACCTATTGGTATCCACTGCTCTTGAGCCATCATGGTAATGTGGAGAAATATACTTGTTGAGAGTTATGATTGTTTAATCTTACTGTCTTTTCAACATTAGAGCTCTGTCATTACTTCAGGTTCCATTGTATTGTGTTTAGTGCCTCTGGCCTCTCCCTATAGCTACATTTATTGATTATAAAAATCTTGTGACACTGCTCACTACACATACTTTACCTATGTACTTAACACATGTTAGTCATCTTTTTTCCAGTATATTTGTCACTGATTATTTTTAATGTTCCTTTTCTCTATTTGTCTCATCTATGACTATCACTTTGGACTCTGTATATAAGACTTTAGTCCTGTGATGTGTTTATTCCCCTTTGATGAAATTCATTGTATTTCCATATTCTTGTATTTTCTGTATATAGGACAGTCTTGACAAAGGTCCCTGCGAGGACCGAAACGTTGACTGAACCTATGAACTAATAAAATCTTTATGCTTATTAAGACCTGTGAGTGCCTCTTCTTTTGAGAAGTTTACCTACCTACTATAGAGTGCACCCAGGCAATACCACTAACAGTGAGCGCTTGGATCCCACAACTTGTATGTATATATATATATATATATATATATATATATAAAATTCCTAATAACAACAAAGAAAATATTCCCAAATTGAAAACTAGTGTGTCTCTGTACTTTTAATGTTCCAAACCAATGTCGTGGTATCTTCACAAAGGTCAGTTAAATAGTAGCGGTATGTGCCCCAGCAGGTCTACACAGCAAACACCCCCAGTAATAAGGAAAAACAGGCATCCACCATTGCGGAATAGAGTGAAACAAACTCACCCTTCTGCCAAAAACTTCTCCGATTCTAGACGATTAGCTGCTCAAGGCTGTACAAGGTATACGCTGATAGAGATCCTCCGCTTGGCGTGTAAGGCTGCTGATCTTTCTCTGTTTCAAGCGTCCCGGCGCCTAGGCATGACGTCTAAACTGGGGGTGTGTGTGAGGCTGCGAGCCCATTGGCTGAACCGCTCCGTAGTGAATCCTTTCTGTGAAGACAATCCGCTTCCAAACTGAAGCATTAGACGCTAAGAAGGTAGGACCGGGGATGTCGGACTGAGACTGCAAAGAGGATTCCTTGTAATCCAATGTGTGGTTAATAAGAAAAAAAAGAGAGCGCAGCTTCATCCGGTAAAAAAGTTCATCTTTATTTGTTTGAGTACATGGATAAAATTCCAGCAGCAGCAGGAAACATAGAACAGGGATGAAAGGTCTGACTAGTTTCGGCTATCTCGCCGTAATCAGGTTTACGATTACGGCGAGATAGCCGAAACTAGTCAGACCTTTCATCCCTGTTCTATGTTTCCTGCTGCTGCTGGAATTTTATCCATGTACTCAAACAAATAAAGATGAACTTTTTTACCGGATGAAGCTGCGCTCTCTTTTTTTTTCATATAAAATTCCTAGTAATACTATTATACAAGACTGTTATTATGAAATCAAATTTTTCCTTCCAAATAACTGAGACTTTCCAAATATTTAGTAATATTTTGCAGCATAATAAAATCAATCTCAATTTGATCAATTAAAAACAGTTCACTAAGTCAAAAGATGGCCTGAAGGTTACTAAAAAGACAAACTGAGAGAATTGCTCCCAACTGGCATATTACTTTTGGAATGGAAACCTCAAAAGAAAAAACATTTTTTTGCGAAGGAGCAAAAATTAAAACATGTTACAACATGTAGCAGAATAAATATCTATCCATCTGTCTGTCTGTCTCTCTATCTATATTATTATGATCATTATTATTATTATTAATACTATATACATATTTTTTTTTTTTAAATCTATTATTTTTAAGGTTGACATTTTTAAAATGACGTTAATTTTCTTTCAAGAAAAAAATAAGATTTTGGAAAGTAATCTATATGCAGAGTTTGATAAGCAGTGGCACAGTTTTTACTCCAGATGGCAGACAAAATAATTTATAAATAATAAAGTTCAGAGAGTTTATAGCAGCTGTTCTCATTTTGTTCCAGCTCTTTGGTCACCTACTTCAGTAGAACTGAGAGCTTTCAATCAAGTCATGCGTCTCATAGGACTTGCAAACAGCTTTATAACATGTGCTCAGTGTGTTCTAAGTACCCAGCCAAATGCAAGGTTTGCACAACTGCAAATACTTCATAGAAACTTTAATCCAGTTACTTGAAGCACAATAGTTTATGACAAATGAAATATACTCAATTAATTATTTTTTATACAGTATGATATTTTGATTCTTTCATCTATATAGATTTCTTTTTTTGAATCTTATTTTGTAGAAACTGCTGACTCAATTTTATTAGAAATCAAGATATTAAAGGGACATTAAACACTAAATAAATGATAAATAGAATGATGTATTAAAAGATTAGTCTGAGAATAACATGTAGATGTATTTTTTAATGTTGCATTGGCTGTTTAAATATTGACAAAATAAGTGTAAAGTTTTAGTGTATATAAAACAATCACCTAGATTACGAGTCTTGCGCTAAACAGGGTGCGAAACTAACGCCAAAAAAGTTGAGTTATTTCACTCTCCATAGCGCTGCCATTACGAGTTACTGAAAAGTCTCCAAATGCGTGCGATATTGTGGCATTAAGCTCCATACCGCACAAAAGCCAAGGGCTGATTTGACGTGCTCGTGCACGCTTTTCCCCATAGACATCAATGGGGAGAGAGTGTTAGAAAAAAACCTAACACCTGAAGTGCGGAATAAAAAATCTCAGTAACGCAACCTCATTGATGTCTATGGGGGAAAAAGTTACGGTTAAACCTAACACTCTAACATAAACCCCAAGTCTAAACACCCCTAATCTGCCGCCCTGACATCGCAGACACCTAAAAAAAGTTATTAACCCCTAATCTGCCGCTCCTGGCATCGCCAACACTAATAAATGGTATTAACCCCTATTCCGCCACTCCACGACATCGCCAACACTATAATAAAGTTATTAACCCCTATGCCGCTGCTCCCCGACATCGCTGACACTATAATAAAGTTATTAACCCCTATTCCGCCGCTTCCCAACATCGTCAACACTATAATAAAGTTATTAACCCCTATTCCGAAGCTCCCTGATATCGCTGACACTAATAAGAGCTATTAACCCCTAATCCGCCGATCCCCAACATCGCTGCCACTATAATAAAGTTATTAACCCTAAACATCCGGCCTCCTACATCTCCGCCACTAAATAAACCTATTAACCCCTAATCCTCCGGCCTCCAACATCGCTATCACTAAATAAACCTATTAACCCCTAAACCGCCGGCTGCCCACATCGCAAAACACTAAATTAAACTATTAACCCCTAAACCTAACACCCCCTAACTTTAAATTAAAATTACAATATAACTATATTTAAATAAATAAAACTTAAACTTTTTAAATATAAAAAAAACCTAACACTATGAAAGAAATTAAAAAATCTAAAATTACACAAAATTATAAAATTATCAAAAATAAAAATAATTACACCTAATCTAACAGCTCTATAAAAATAAACCCCCTCCAAATAAAACACCCCCTAGTCTACAATAAACTACCAATAGACACTAAAAAGGCCTTTTACAAAGCCCCCCCCAACAATAAAACCCACCACCCAACCAACCCTTCAAAATAAAAAACCTAACGCTAAAAAAAACCTAAGCTACCCATTGCCCCTAAAGGGGCATTTTTTATGGGCTTTGCCCTTAAAAGGGTATTCAGCTCTTTTTCATTGCCCTTAAAAGGGCATTCAGCTCTTTTCCAAAAGCCCAAAGCCCTAATCTAAAAAAAAAACACCCCCCCCAAAAAAAAATAACACTAACCCCAAAATATCTACTCACGGTTCCTGAAGTCCAGACATCCATCTTCATCCAGGCGGCGAGAAGTCTTCATCCAGGCAGCGACACCTTCATCCCTCTCTGGGACATCTTCTATCTTCATCCCTGCAGCGTGGAACAGAGCCATCCTGGAAGCTGATCCCATCCTGTACGAAGCGTCCTCTTCATATGATCACCGCCGTACACTGAAGTTGAATGCAAGGTAGTCGTTTCAAAATGGTGTACCTTGCATTTTTATTGCCTGATTTGATTCTTCAAATTCAAATCAGCCAATAGGATGAGAGCTTATGAAATCCTATTGGCTGATTTGAACAACCAATAGGATTTTAGTAGCTCTCATCTGATTGGCTGTTTTGAACTTTATTATAGTGGTGGCGATGTGGGAGGCCAGAGGTTTAGGGGTTAATAATTTTATTTTAGTGTTGGCAATGTCGGGGGCAGTAGATTAGGGGTTATTAGGTTTATTTGATAGTCGTGATGTGAGTGAGCGGCAGATTAGAGGTTAATACATTTTAAATAGTGTTTGCGATGCAGGAGGGCGGCGGTTTAGGGATTCATAGGTAGTTTATGGGTGTTAGTGTACTGTCTAACAGTTTAGTTACAAGTTTTGTGAAACATTTTTTTGAGTGCGGAATGGACGTTGCGTTACAGGCTAAAATGCTTGCAGTATAGCTATAGTTATACCGACATGAATAATAATATGCATTCCTGGCCATTACGCTGGAATGGTCATTTTTTCAGCGTTAAAAGCTGTACCCCAACACTTGTCATCTAGCCAAAAGTGAGCCGCCATGTTGTAGCTTAGGTTACCTTCTCTTCTGTGGCCAATTAGGGACAGTTATAAATAGGTCAATAGAGTGTGCAGCCAAAGACTGTGTGGAATATAATACAGGGGGCAAAATAAATAACAAAATATATTGCAAAGTTTTTTTTTAGGTAAAATTTAACATTTGTAAATGATTAATCAAAGTGTTTAATGTCTCTTTAAGATGAAGTTTTTGTTAAGTGAATGGTGACGTTTTAATTTGGTGAAGTTAAAACTACAGGTAAGTGAACATTTTAAAATATTAATTTAAAAATTGAATTTTGGCCATATTCCTTAATTCATAGGAAAATTCAGCTTTTGGCCAATATATTAACATTTAGCTATTGATGGTTACGTTTTATTTCTTATGTTATCTGTATTGATTGAGAGGAACTTGTTCTTTTTGCATGCTTCACAAGTATATGTTAGTTTATGGAGGAGAGGAAATTGCTTTTAAGAAAAGGGAAACTTTAAATGAATTAGGTGTCACTGCATTCACAATAAGAAACATTAACGTGCCATCTACAAACATCTATCAAATTGTCTATATCCCAAAACACTGCATATGAACAACACAATGCAAAAACAATCTACAGCAATATACCAAGAAACTGTCCTTTGCACATAATAAATAGAAACTAAATACCTTTGGGAACGCTGCTTGAATTCACCTTTGTTTTTCCTAAGTTAAAGGGACAATAAACACTTTGATATAGTAAAATAATAAATTGTGTATATAAAAAGAACTTTGCAAAATACTTTCATTATTTATTTTGTCCCCTTGTCCTGTATTTCAATCCTGAAATTATGAGCCTTTCCGTTTCTAATAGAAATGGAAGTGCAGGACACTGTTATATTCCAAACAGCCATTGGCTGCACACTCTAGTGACCTATTTATAATTGTCTCTGATTGGCTACAGCAGCGAAGGTAACCTAAGTTAGAACATGGCAGCTCCCATTGTTTTATAGACACTAAAACTTTACACTTATTTTGTCAATATTTAAACAGCTAATAAAACTTTTAAAAATACATCTTCATGTTATTCTCAGACTAATCTTTTCTTTGAATGCATAATTCTATCTGGTATTTATTTAGGCCTAGATTTGGAGTTCGGCGGTAGCCGTCAAAACCAGCGTTAGAGGCTCCTAACGCTGGTTTTGGGCGCCCGCTGGTATTTGGAGTCAGTGATTAAAGGGTCTAACGCTCACTTTTCAGCCGCGACTTTTCCATACCGCAGATCCCCCTACGCCATTTGCGTAGCCTATCTTTTCAATGGGATCTTTCTAACGCTGGTATTTAGAGTCATTTCTGAAGTGAGCGTTAGAGCTCTAACGACAAGATTCCAGCCGCCTGAAAATAGCAGGAGTTAAGAGCTTTCTGGCTAACGCCGGTTTATAAAGCTCTTAACTACTGTACCCTAAAGTACACTAACACCCATAAACTACCTATGTACCCCTAAACCGAGCTCCCCCCACATCGCCGCCACTCGATTAAAATTTTTAACCCCTAATCTGCCGACCGCCACCTACGTTATACTTATGTACCCCTAATCTGCTGCCCCTAACCCCGCCGACCCCTATATTATATTTCTTAACCCCTAACTTGCCCCCCACAACGTCGCCGCAAGCTACTTAAAATAATTAACCCCTAATCTTCCGACCGCAAATCGCCGCCACCTACGTTATCCCTATGTACCCCTAATCTGCTACCCCTAACACCGCCGACCCCTATATTATATTTATTAACCCCTAATCTGCCCCCCTCAACGTCGCCGACACCTGCCTACACTTATTAACCCCTAATCTGCCGAGCGGACCTGAGCGCTACTATAATAAAGTTATTAACCCCTAATCCGCCTCACTAACCCTATCATAAATAGTATTAACCCCTAATCTGCCCTCCCTAACATCGCCGACACCTAACTTCAATTATTAACCCCTAATCTGCCGACCGGAGCTCACCGCTATTCTAATAAATTGATTAACCCCTAAAGCTAAGTCTAACCCTAACACTAACACCCCCCTAAGTTAAATATAATTTTTATCTAACGAAATAAATTAACTCTTATTAAATAAATGATTCCTATTTAAAGCTAAATACTTACCTGTAAAATACATCCTAATATAGCTACAATATAAATTATAATTATATTATAGCTATTTTAGGATTAATATTTATTTTACAGGTAACTTTGTAATTATTTTAACCAGGTACAATAGCTATTAAATAGTTAAGAACTATTTAATAGTTACCTAGTTAAAATAATTACAAATTTACCTGTAAAATAAGTCCTAACCTAAGATATAATTAAACCTAACACTACCCTATCAATAAAATAATTAAATAAACTACCTACAATTACCTACAATTAACCTAACACTACACTATCAATAAATTAATTAAACACAATTCCTACAAATAAATACAATTAAATAAACTAGCTAAAGTACAAAAAATAAAAAAGATCTAAGTTACAGAAAATAAAAAAATATTTACAAACATAATAAAAATATTACAACAATTTTAAACTAATTACACCTACTCTAAGCCCCCTAATAAAATAACAAAGCCCCCCAAAATAAAAAATCCCCTACCCTATTCTAAATTAAAAAAGTTACAAGCTCTTTTACCTTACCAGCCCTGAACAGGGCCCTTTGCGGGGCATGCCCCAAGAATTTCAGCTCTTTTGCCTGTAAAAGAATAAATACAATACCCCCCCCCAACATTACAACCCACCACCCACATACCCCTAATCTAACCCAAACCCCCCTTAAATAAACCTAACACTAAGCCCCTGAAGATCTTCCTACCTTGTCTTCACCATACCAGGTTCACCGATCCGTCCTGAAGAGCTCCTCCGATGTCCTGATCCAAGCCCAAGCGGGGGCTGAAGAGGTCCATGATCCGGTCAAAGTCTTCATCCAAGCGGGGCAGAAGAGGATCTTCCATCCGATTGAAGTCATCATCCAGGCGGCATCTTCGATCTTCTTCCATCCGGAGCGAAGCGGCAGGATCCTGAAGACATCCAGCGCGGAACATCCATCCGGACCGATGACTGAACGACGAATGACTGTTCCTTTAAGGGACGTCATCCAAGATGGCATCCCTCGAATTCCGATTGGCTGATAGGATTCTATCAGCCAATCGGAATTAAGGTAGGAATTTTCTGATTGGCTGATGGAATCAGCCAATCAGAATCAAGTTCAATCCGATTGGCTGATCCAATCAGCCAATCAGATTGAGCTCGCATTCTATTGGCTGTTCCGATCAGCCAATAGAATGCGAGCTCAATCTGATTGGCTGATTGGATCGGCCAATCGGATTGAACTAGATTCTGATTGGCTGATTCCATCAGCCAATCAGAAAATTCCTACCTTAATTCCGATTGGCTGATAGAATCCTATCAGCCAATCGGAATTCGAGGGACGCCATCTTGGATGACGTCCCTTAAAGGAACAGTCATTCGTCGTTCAGTCGTCGGTCCGGATGGATGTTCCGCGCTGGATGTCTTCAGGATCCTGCCGCTTCGCTCCGGATGGAAGAAGATCGAAGATGCCGCCTGGATGATGACTTCAATCGGATGGAAGATCCTCTTCTGCCCCGCTTGGATGAAGACTTTGACCGGATCATGGACCTCTTCAGCCCCCGCTTGGGCTTGGATCAGGACATCGGAGGAGCTCTTCAGGACGGATCGGTGAACCTGGTATGGTGAAGACAAGGTAGGAAGATCTTCAGGGGCTTAGTGTTAGGTTTATTTAAGGGGGGTTTGGGTTAGATTAGGGGTATGTGGGTGGTGGGTTGTAATGTTGGGGGGGGGGGGTATTGTATTTATTCTTTTACAGGCAAAAGAGCTGAAATTCTTGGGGCATGCCCCGCAAAGGGCCCTGTTCAGGGCTGGTAAGGTAAAAGAGCTTGTAACTTTTTTTAATTTAGAATAGGGTAGGGAATTTTTTATTTTGGGGGGCTTTGTTATTTTATTAGGGGGCTTAGAGTAGGTGTAATTAGTTTAAAATTGTTGTAATATTTTTATTATGTTTGTAAATATTTTTTTATTTTCTGTAACTTAGATCTTTTTTATTTTTTGTACTTTAGCTAGTTTATTTAATTGTATTTATTTGTAGGAATTGTATTTAATTAATTTATTGATAGTGTAGTGTTAGGTTAATTGTAGGTAATTGTAGGTAGTTTATTTAATTAATTTATTGATAGGGTAGTGTTAGGTTTAATTATATCTTAGGTTAGGACTTATTTTACAGGTAATTTTGTTATTATTTTAACTAGGTAACTATTAAATAGTTCTTAACTATTTAATAGCTATTGTACCTGGTTAAAATAATTACAAAGTTACCTGTAAAATAAATATTAATCCTAAAATAGCTATAATATAATTATAATTTATATTGTAGCTATATTAGGATGTATTTTACAGGTAAGTATTTAGCTTTAAATAGGAATCATTTATTTAATAAGAGTTAATTTATTTCGTTAGATAAAAATTATATTTAACTTAGGGGGGTGTTAGTGTTAGGGTTAGACTTAGCTTTAGGGGTTAATACATTTATTAGAATAGCGGTGAGCTCCGGTCAGCAGATTAGGGGTTAATAATTGAAGTTAGGTGTCGGCGATGTTAGGGAGGGCAGATTAGGGGTTAATACTATTTATGATAGGGTTAGTGAGGCGGATTAGGGGTTAATAACTTTATTATAGTAGCGCTCAGGTCCGCTCGGCAGATTAGGGGTTAATAAGTGTAGGCAGGTGTCGGCGACGTTGAGGGGGGCAGATTAGGGGTTAATAAATATAATATAGGGGTCGGCGATGTTAGGGCAGCAGATTAGGGGTACATAGGGATAACGTAGGTTGCGGCGGTTTACGGAGTGGCAGATTAGGGGTTTAAAAAAATATGCAGGGGTCAGCGATAGCGGGGGCGGCAGATTAGGGGTTAATAAGTGTAAGGTTAGGGGTGTTTAGACTCGGGGTACATGTTAGAGTGTTAGGTGCAGACGTAGGAAGTGTTTCCCCATAGGAAACAATGGGGCTGCGTTAGGAGCTGAACGCTGCTTTTTTGCAGGTGTTAGGTTTTTTTTCAGCTCAAACAGCCCCATTGTTTCCTATGGGAGAATCGTGCACGAGCACGTTTTTGAGGCCGGCCGCGTCCGTAAGCAACTCTGGTATCGAGAGTTGCATTTGCGGTAAAAATGCTCTACGCTCCTTTTTTGGAGCCTAACGCAGCATTTGATTAAACTCTCGATACCAGAGTTAAATTTATGGTGCGGCCAGAAAAAAGCCCGCGGAGCGTTAGCAGCCCTTTTACCGCCGAACTCCAAATCTAGGCCATTGTGTTTAATGTCCCTTTATTTATTTTCTTTCATGATTCAGACAAAGCACACAATTTTTTTAAAAAAACTTTCCAATTTACTTCTATTATCAGAGTTAATTCATTCTCATGTTATTCTTCGTTGAAGAGATACCTGAAGCACTACATGACAGGAAATAGTGCTGCCATATACATATCGTGCTCTTGCTAATGTATAAGATTCTTGCAAAACTGCTGCCATATAGTGCTGCAGAAATGTGCCCATTCCTGATCTCACCTTCCTGCTTTGCAACAAAGGATATTAAAAAAACAAAGAAAATTTGATAATAGTAGTACAGTATATTGGAAAGATGTTTAAAATTGTGTGATCTGTCTGAATCATGATTTTTTTATATCCCTTTAATTATTAGCTATGGGATGTATCCCCCTTCAGATTCTAAGAGGATTTTTCAGGTTTAAGTCTAATTATCATAGTGCGGTCATTACATTTGTGATTGGCTGTGCTGCCTGCATGTCATTATGTTTAAAATAATGGAAGTCTTGAATTATCTGAAATAAAAAGTAAGTTTGGAAGAAAATAAAGCATATTGAAAGATTTGGTTAATGCACATTACCCACATTGGTGTTTTACTGTAATACTTAAAGCCACATGGAACAACACACAGAAAAGGGCCCATTATGGAAAATGTAAAAACTAGTTATTGGATTTCTGTGGATGGTTCTTATGACAGACATATATCTGTCAAATCATCTTGGGAAAGCATGCAGACATTTTCAAAGGCAAAAATTCCTCAAACTGATTCAAAGATGATTACTGCCTTATATGCTTGGTTATAACAGTTCACAACATTTGCAATTATAACTTTTTCATTATTCATTATTCAATCATTATTGTTGGAATTTGAAAGTGAGTATTTTTGTTATATCCAAAATTTTAATTGCAAGAGTGTATTTTGGCCTTGGCCAACTAGACCTTTCTCTACGGCAATAGGATTTTGAAGGGGGATTTTAAAACAACTTGCTTTAATGAGGCCTTGAAATGGTTCCAAAAAAATAAAATAAAAAAAAAATGTTTCTGAAAGAAGGGAATAATCACTTTTCCATGCTTTTCTGTGGGACTGTTAGAAATAAATGAGGCTCATACACGAGGCAAATATAAATCTAAAATGGGTGGAGGATGGGAGATGTGAGGGCAGCAGATTTATCATTGCCTAGGGTACCACGGAACCTAAATACCACTTTGCTTAGCTGTAATTATAAATAAACATTCTGGTAATCATCGATAAGTATTTGTGTATGTTTCATAGGATGCAATAAAGTTTATAACATCTAGAAAATAGTCAATGAACTGCCATATCTTCGGGATTCTACATATCTAATTATTCAGTAGAGATAGTTGTTAGATAGCAATTGGAATGATCTGATGGTTAATATGCTTAGTAGCAGTTAGGAGAGTGGTAAAACTGCATCTGAAGCCTATAGCATTTACCAACTAATTTCTTTATGGAAACTGTTTTTTTTTGCCATATTAAAATGTATTAATGGATCAAAACTAAATATTGCAATGTATGAAAACCAAAAATAAACCTTAAATGTTTTCAAAGAGGAGAGGATGCAGTGGAGAGGATGCAAGAAGAGGAGACCACAATTGAGAGGACTATGCACAGAGCTAGAGCATTGAGGACTACATTGGATCAAGATACTGGACACTGGACATAAGACTTTGGAAAGTAGAATTAGGGTCTTTTAAGTGTATTTTTTTGGGGGGGTTTAATGTTATTTTTTATGGGGGATTTTTATTTTTAGGGTTACTTTGCATTTTTAGTATAGTTTTTTTTTAGTGGCTTTTTCAGTGATAATTTAGTTTTTGTAAGGATTTTTGGGGATTTTTTTTTTTATCAAAGGGGGTCTAGGATTAGGGGGTCTTAGGGGGTTAGCCGTTAGGGATAAATAGTGTAGGGGGGTATTTTTTTGATTGGGTTGTTTTGGTTTAGAGTTTGATAGTGTAATGGGATATTTTTGCCATTGGGCAGTGGCAGTTTAGGGATTTATAGTGTAAGGGTATATTTGTCTTGGGGGTTGTGGAGGTTTAGGGGTTTAAAATGTAGGGGGTATTTCTACAATGGGGTTTCTAAAGGTTTAGCAATTAATGTTTAGGGTATTTTGCATTAAGATTGTGGCAGTTTAGGGGTTAATAGTGTGATGGACAGCGGTTAGGGAAATCTTTTTGTAGTTGATTATGTTTTTTGTTATAGTCTTTGTTTGCTCTACCTCAATTAATCTATATTAAAATGAAAAAAAGCATTTTCCTCGAATTGAAGAACAAACTTATTTTAAGTATTTCTTAATACAACTTAGGCTTTAGCTTAGTTGTCCTAGCCCATCTTCAGGTTGGTGCACAAGTGGAAGCCAGAACAGGCTTTCGTAGCTCGCTCTGTAGAAATCTAGGGGAAATAGCGTGGCCCTGCTATACAACCTCCAGATGTTAGCGCGGCTGAGTTAGCTTGTGTGCTAACTTATTGCTTTCAACTTGTAATATGACCTCAAGAATAGGAGCGCTAGTGATTTAACTTGAGCGCAGTTAGCGCTCTATAGCACTAATATTTTTTAGCTCCACTTGTAATCTAGCCCTATTTGAGTGCAAAAATGTATTTTTGCTAAACAATTGTATCTAGCTCATTATTTTTTATGTTTTTCTTTATTTTAAAATTTATTTTAGTATTAGCAGTAGGAAATACAATTTTAGCAAGATACTAGAAAGGTTCAGGGATTTGAGTGGTAGGGGGATTGGAAAACTGGAGTAAAATTACAATGATTGCTACCAATTAGGAAAAATAAATAGCAACGCACAATAGCAATAAAACTGGAATCTAGACCTGTATAATGTAAAATAATTTTTTTGCATTACTTTTTTTTTTTTTTTTTTTAATGCTTCACCAAGATAATGAACATACAGTATACTCTGTCTACATCTACAACAATAATATTAATACCAATAATAATCATCCAGTTTTCAAACAGAATCATATGTTTTTTTCCAATATATCATTAATGCCAATAATTTAGAATTTCCTTTTATCCGCTGAGTCTTTTAAGCATAAATTTAAGCTCATATAATCAGACGTAAAATATGTGATCACAGTTCTACCTGGCAAGCTGACTGTCTAATGTTTCAATAATCAATTATGCAGTAAAATCCAGCTACAGATGGGCTGTATATGTAAGTGTTTAACAACCCCCAGGTACCTTTTGGCTCTATAACTACTGTGTTACTTGGAATATGTAATACAATTCCTGCAATCAATCAATTAATGCATTAATAGACAAACAGTAATTTATGTAGTGAAAAAGAAATCATGTAGTTAATTTTGCTGAACAGCTGTTGGTAGAAATGTACTGTGAACAGTAGGTTAACAGAGATAAATGTATCCTTCTAGAATGTAACACAGTCATTAAAAACTAACATATAATTTTGTATACATGCTGTTAAAAATGATATATATATATATATATATAGAGAGAGAGAGAGAGAGAGATATAGATAGATAGATAGATAGATAGATAGATAGATAGATGATAGATAGATAGATATTTCAACTAGTGCACATCTCTTTCAAAGCATTCATGAAGGCATAAATAACAAAAAAATAATATTAAGCATTCAAGGGTCAAATCAGGCCTTTATTACAATATGGCCTCAGGTAATCAAGTAATGTTTCATAGCAGGATGAATTAATAGCCTAATTACACAAAAGAATATGTGTCTTGTTCATTTTCCCTAAAACAATGTGTTCATTCAGACATC